>NC_083785.1:14090254-14103372 GCF_015708825.2 Lethenteron reissneri
AAAAGGGAACACATCCATTTGTACTTCTGCAAAGAATAACTAATACTGGTAGGAACCTCCTGGTCACACCAGCCCACAGGGGATTATTGTGTCCGTCGTGCAGGGGGGGGGGGGAGGGGGGGTTGGGTGGGGAGGGGAGGGTGGGGAGGGGCTGTGTGGGGAGGGTGGGGAGGGGCTGGGTGGGGAGGGGAGGGTGGGGCTGTGTGGGGGGTGGGAGGAGTGGGGCTGGGTGGGGAGGGGCTGGGTGGGGAGGGGCTGGGTGGGGGGTGGGAGGGGTGGGGCTGGGTGGGGAGGGGCTGGTCACCCGTGGTGCCCTTATAAAACTCTACGTTTAACCTACTCACGCCGGCTTGTGCCCGCCCTCACAGTCGGGCATATTTGCGGAATACACCACGCCGCCGTTGACCCTGGCCATTGACCGAGCAACCCAACGTTCCTACCAGCTCCCTCCGCAGGAATGTGTTTGGGGAGTTGTCCGTCGTTCACATTTGATCCCATTTATTTCGATGTACGCATGTTGAACTTCTTTTGCCGTACGTGCACAACCGTGCTAATCGGAGGTGCGGGGCAAGGACGACTAAACGCACACACTAAATGAAGGAGATCTCAGACAACATTACCCACAACGCAACTATTTTTTCGGTGTTTGTTGAGAAAATTTTCGATCACAATATTAATTTTTACGGAGGAATCCGATGAGCTATAAAGCTTTTTCACAGATGCCCAGTAGTGTGGAGAGGCGCTTATGACGTCACGTTGGTGAGGTCGAGGGGAGGGGTTAATTGGACTGCGGTGGAAGGGGGGGGGGCTGATGACCTCACAGACACTGGGATGATGTGAGGAAGAGGGGGGTGATGACGTCACCTGACACTGGTGAGTTGTGAGCATAGGTGTCATGACATCACGATAGATTTTGTTGTGCGTTGGTGATGAGAGGGGGTGACGTCACCAGGCGCGGGGGTGTTGAGGGGAGGGGTCGATGACGTCACGCTACACAGGCGAGGTGCACGGCAGGGATTGATGAGGTCGAGAGACGCGGGAGTTGTGAAGGGAAATAAAGATCACGACGTTTCGGAGGCAACACAAGTCTCCGAAACGTCGTGATCTTTATTTTATTTTATTTTTATTAATTTTGATGTTTTACCTACGTGACTTTACCGAAAAAAACCTAAGAATATGAATCCTTGCAGTCACGAAAGCTTCAAATCTAGGGAGATGGAGCGAGTTATGACGTCACCCGACATTGGTGAAGTACAGGTGAGGTGTAGGAGAGGAAGTGATGATAAACAAAAAAATAACCGCACATCTTCGCCTGCCTTTCTTTTTTTTTTTCCGCGGAAGTTGCGCGCGACCCTGGGAAGCGATGCTTTCTTGGCTGTGTACTCGTTACGCATTTTAAAATCCTTTATATTAAGTTCTACTTGCTTGCTTGCTTGCGCGCTTACGACCGTGCCAATCTTTCGGTCGTTTTTAACCCACTTCCTGTGATCCGATCGAGCTGACATTTTGCACGCAGACTCGTTGTGCGTGACAATTTATTTTCGTGAAAATTTTTTCCAAAATTTTCCACTTTTTAGGAAAAAAAAATTTCATATTTCATTTAAATACCAATATGATAAAAATGAAACTCTTACTCAAGAAAAACAAATGAATAATAAAATAAAACCGATGCCACGCATATAAAGGATTTATAGTGAAAAACTTTGTTTTTACGGGTTAATTTTTGTTGTGCCTTGTTCCAAACTGGAGGGCAAAAACATCGTCACGCACCCGTCTCTGGCAGGAAGAGACGTCTGTAAATCTTTCGTCTCGATCGGGGAAGACACGCGGTGAGGTTGTTTTTTCAATTTTCTTCAGCGGATGCGCCGCTGCCAAACGAAATGAAGCATGTGATTTATTGCACAAGACATTTGTTTGGCAGCGGTCTCAATAAGTGTCGAGATAATGTCTTTATTCACCCAGGAAAGCCCCGAGTTTCACGAATTATTTATTTTTATTTAGCAGGACTAATGCTGCTGTGGATCTTTGTCCAGTTTCTGTCGGGAGATTAATTTTCTTTTTTCTCGTGTGTGTGTCTGTGGGATTATTTCAGCGTGCTTGCCCTGAGAAATCCCACAAGTGGTGTCGGTTATTTATATATTTTTTCCGTGAAAAATTGATCACGAGATCTGAGCAAAAGGGTCAGCGGGCAGCAACAATCAGCGCCCTTTGAAGATTGTAATAGAGAAGAGTTTCACGCGTCTCCTCAGCTGAGCAAGGCTGCACGAAACTTGGGTGGGAAAGATGACGAGAAGGGAATTCCATACCAAAGGAGAGTGGGTCGGTAAAAAAAAATCAGGTAGAAAAAGTGTTGCGACCTGCAGAGCGGTGATGGTGACTAAGTGATCGGGTGGAGCGAATGAGCAAGTGAGTGTCTTGAGTTAGTCATTGTGTGAGTGAGTGGCCGAGTGTGTGTGTGCGTGCGTGTGTGAATGGGTGAGTGAGTGAGTGTTGTTGCAACCTGCAGTGTGGTGGCCGAACACAGTGTGATAGGTGAGACAAAACAGCCAGTGGCTTGGTAAGAACCGAGTTTTCAACGTTGGTGGAGCAATCAATGAGTGGCGTTCACGGGGAGAGTAACCCTTGCAGCAGTAGCTATAGAAGAGTGATAAGGAGGTGCCGTGCAATACATTCACTACCCAAAGAACACCAATTGTTATCTTGGAGATGGCACCAAAGGAACGCGAGTCTCAGGCTGATTCTTCGACATTAATTCCCAACATTATTGAGAAATGGAGTTGGCCGATTCCATCATGCATTGGGTCTAATTCTTCATCCAGTGAATTTAATGTTATGACCACGCGGGCCGGATTAAGAGCTCTAGTGACGTTACAGGGACACTTCTGAAAGTCATTTGAAAGTCGTTTTGCCACGAGGAAGGCTTCCAGCAGCCTATATAAGGTGTGTGTGTGTGTGTTTCTATTAAAGACAAGAGGTGTTTGTGTTTGGGGTTGTTGTTTTTCTGTCAGTTTGACAGAGCCATCGACACAGCCTTTTCTCAAACATCCTCAGCGTCATTCGCCACGATCTATCGACTGCTGGACGATTCCCTTCCATAATTCTAGATGTGAAGCTTTCGTGACTGCAATTATTCATATTCTACGGTCTTCGGTAAAGTCACGTAGGTAAAAAAAATTAATTTAAATTAATAAAAGTAAAAATTAAATAATATTATAAATATTTTATTTTACTTTTATTAATTTTAATTTAAAAAATTTACCTACGTGACTTTACCGGAAACCTTAGAATATGATTCCGTTCCCCTTAGCCGGCGCCTTCACTCACGATCACGCGGGAGCGACAATCCAACCATAGCTCCCTGCACGCGACTTGATCTAATCCGGTGGTTCATAACCCGTACCCTTCACCCCCTTTGGCTCTCAATCGTAAACAAAATGTACAATCTTAATAGATGTTTGACGAAGCAAAGTAGTTGTTACTTACGTGCCGGTGCTTAATTTGTTGTTGCGATGATTTGCCTTTCTAACAAAATCTGGCTACGTCTCGCACACCGCAGAAAGGGCATCTCGCATCCCCCAGGTAAAGAACCACTGCTCTAACCACCCCATCTCCTCGACGGTTAGCTACGTACGGTGCAAAAGAAGTTCGACGTACGTACGTCACCTGCCTATGGAGGTAATCTCCTAGGGGAGGGGCGTGTTCCTCTCCTTTGACTGCACTCTGTGCCTAGTCTCGACCATCGCGCCCCTCACCATCTTCCAGCGGATTGTACCGACTGCCAAAGCCCCCTCGTAACTCGCCGTTGATGCCTCGACGTGTCTAACTTTGACGTACGTTCTTGAATCCAACACGCACCTCTCTATCTATATATATACACTGATTTGTACACATTGCAATCAGGCGTGTTGTCGTCCGCTTTCCGCAAAAATTTGGTTGAGAAATATCGACTCAGACAAAGGAAATGGAGTGAGGTGGTGCTAGGGGGAGGGGGGCGGTGGTGACGCTGCAAAGTGCGCAAAGAAGCCTGTGGTCCTTCATCTTTGTTCGTTTAGAATTCAATTCAGTCGGTCACCATACATCTATTGGCCACCCAACAATAACGTGCCTAAATTGATATTTGGAGAGAGAAAACAACGCAGGATAAACACGTCTGGTCGTTAACATGCAGTACAACGGTCAATTGTGTACGAACGCATCTGTACGGAAATGGCGCGTAAATCATAACTTGGAGAATCGACGAATACAATCAATGCCGAGTGATACAATAAAAAACACGCGCGAATTAAGGATGCATCTACAGCGGCACCTGCACAGAGCTGATTGCAAACGCTCCATCTCTTTGCCAGACGTCCTGGAAATTAACTACAAAGATCCCCCCCCCCCCCCCCCTGGAGCCTTGAACAGACTGTTGGGGCAAGTGCTGTTAGCGAGTAGCGCCTATGAAGGCCGGCACGGCACACGAGAGGGGGTTGGTGGCCAGCACCACGCCCGGCCGCCTTTGTCTCCCCAGTGGTCGATGTTTACACACCGCACCAGGCTACTCATTTAAGCCTGAGTCGACCTCGGGGAGGCCCAGGATCGGTTCAGATAATCGTCCACCGTCGGTGTTGGTTGGTGGCCGTAATCGGGAATCGAACTCGGGTGGGGCGGGTTCGTAGCCTACCACAACCCCATCACGCACGTGGCAGCCTCTACATCATCCACCGCGAATACAAATAAGAGATCACATTTGTCTCATTTTTAGACAAGCGTGGAGGACTTAACAAGATAAACGGCCGTGTCGACACGTCGTCGTAGTAGTTAAAGTCGTGTTAGCTTGGGGCTACACACACACACACCAAGAGGAAAACAAAGATCCCCAGTATAGCCTTAACAGACTGTAGGGGCAAGTGCTGTTAGCGAGTAGCACCTATGAAGGCCGGAACGACACACGAGAGGGGGTGGGTGGCCAGCACCACGCCCGGCCGCCTTTGTCTCCCCAGTGGTCGATGTTTACACACCGCACCAGGTACTCATTTGAGGCCGAGTCGACCTAGGGGAGGCCCAGTATCGGTTCAGATGATCGTCACTGGTGTTGGCCGTGAGCGGGAATCAAACCCGGGTCGCCAGGTTCGTAGCGCAGCGCGCTAACCGCTACACCACAGCTCCCCAATACACAAAAATACAAAGATCCCCCATATAGCCTTAACAGACTGTAGGGGCAAGTGCTGTTAGCGAGCACCTATGAAGGCCGGAACGGTACACGAGAGGGGGTGGGTGGCCAGCACCACGCCCGGCCGCCTTTGTCTCCCCAGTGGTCGATGTTTACACACCGCACCAAGTACTCATTTGAGGCTGAGTCGACTTAGGGGAGGCCCAGGATTGGTTCAGATAATCGTCACTGGGTGTTGGCCGTGAGCTGGAATCGAACCCAGGTCGCCAGGTTCGTAGCGCAGCGCGCTAACCGCTACACCACCGCTCCCAATACAAAGACAAAGATCCCCCGTATAGCCTTAACAGACTGTAGGGGCAAGTGCTGTTAGCGAGCACCTATGAAGGCTCGGAACGGTACACGAGGGGGTGGGTGGCCAACCCCACGCCCGACCGCCTTTGTCTCCCTAGTGTAAATGTTTACACACCGCACAAGGTACTCATTTGAGGCCGAGTCGACCTAGGGGATTCCCAGTGTCGGTTCAGATGATCGTCACTGGGTGTTGGCCGTGAGCTGGAATCGAACCCGGGTCGCCTGGTTCGTAGCGCAGCGCACTAACCGCTACAACCACCACTCCCCAATACACGCACACACACACACGTGCGTGCGTTCGGTCTTGTGCTGGTTCTCTCCCGAGGCGAGTGTCCGAGCGAGCGTGTGCGTGTGTGTACAGGCCGGTGGCTGTGCATTGCACAAACACACGTGGACTGCCCAGAGCTGGACGCGGAGAGGCAGGAGCTTGTCCCGTGTGGCGTCTTATATCACGCGTCTACAGTATTGTGTACACACATTCGGGGGAGCAGGTGGCTCAGCGGTTTAACGCGCTCTGCGCTCGCCGATTATTGCGGTTGCTGTTTAGTCTCTTGTCCGTCCACCGCACCTCCGATTAGTACGGTTGGCTACGTACGGTGCGAAAGAAGTTCAACGTACGTACATAGAAACGCGCGTCCACTCACATCAAGTCGCTCGCTCACACAGCGGTCAGTCGCATCTGTGTAACTTTAATAACGCTACTGCCCCGAAACGTTGCGATTATACATTTGTAATTTTAAGGCCAAAGTTTGTTTTTACGAACGTGTTGAATGTGTTGTTATCTTCGCTTGAGCATCATTGTCTAGTTAGTGCCGAATTATCCAAGTAGCAAAAGTAGCTACATATGTAATAGCTACATGTGTAGAAGCTACATATGTAGCTACTACACATATGTATTAGCTACTACTAGCTATGTAGCTACTACACATGTAGCTACTACACGTATAGTAGCTACGGGCCCCGCACTTTCAAGGGCCCCGCGCTAAATGCTTTCAAGCTATCAATTCCGGTTCAGTGATTCTGCACTTGCTCTATTACTATAGTACTATACTGCATTACACTTGTATGAACGACTGGGTGTTTAAGGTTAGCAATTATTATCTGGCTGTATAGCAAATGAAAAAAAAAATACTTTACTATGAAAGCAAAAAAATGTGTGTTTAATATTTACGTGTTTTTTTTTTATTTAGGGCCCCTTTATAACATGTGGTACAGGCCTCGCACTAGCTGAACCCCGCACTGTGTCTAGTACATACACAGGATGCCCTCGCTGTATGCGGTAGTAGATGCGTTCCAAAAAAAGGGTCGCACAAAGCGAAACGGCACAAGGCCGCATCGCCTCGCAGTGCACACACTACACAATTGCCGTTACCACGTCCGACCGCATAGCATTATTAAATTCAATCCGCATATAGCGAATTTTGGGGAGCAATCGTTTAGCCGCTTGCACGCGAAATAGCGCAACCTGAAGCCGCATAAAGCAAGGGAATCCTGAACATACATACGCATTGTTCATAAATGTCAGTTACATATACACACAGTAGATGCATATTTACATAGTAACATAGTCCACCTATGCAGCATACATACATGTGGTCTACAGTGCTCACAATAAGTTATGATTACATAGCGTCGATATATACACACACACAAAATACAGAGGCATATATACACACACACATTTAGTTACAAAGATAACGATCCCCGTATAGCCCTCACAGACTGTTAGGGCAAGTGCTGTTAGCGAGCACCTATGAAGGCCGGCACTAATTTGGTCAGACGTCGACGTGCCCGACCACAAATATAATTTATGTGTCCAAACAATAGCCGCGAAAAACAAGGACGTGTTAGATGTATGCTCGACAAAAAAATACATCACGAGCGAAAATAAGTAGTTTACGTGAATTACAGAGTTACATAGAATGCAATCCTGCTAGTTTATATATTACGGCTGGTAATGTCCTTTATTTTATATCTTTGGTGCAGTGGTTAGCGCACTGCACTTTTGAACCAGGCTTGCCGAGTTGCAATGCCTGTGAGCGGACACGGTATAGGGAGGGCCTTCATCCAGCAGTGGATTGACACATGGGCTGGAAAATCATGGAATACATTTTTTGTAAATCATTATTATTTATTAACGAGTTATATAATGAATACACACATTTGGGTACGCTGCTGCAATAACATCATGGAAATTCTTTTAATTTGGTCTCACTTTATTACGTCTGTGTTGACTCGATGATTTAATTTTAACGCTTTTATGCTGGCTAATATTTCTAGCCATAAATAAACTTGCAAAGTGCGGGCACTTTAGCGGTGCAACAACGGGGCATTGAGTTGCAAAAGTGGCATGATCAAAACGAATGTTATTTTCAATTGGATTAAAACAAAAATATATTACATAAAATATTGTTAAACCAAACATCTTAGCAACCTCAGATGTTTAGTTTCTCTGATGGAAAATCTGCCAACGAACACCTTCCTAGGAACACGTGACGACCGACTGCGTGTTCTCTTCTTTCACTTGCCCTACAAAGACAAAGATCCCCCGTATAGCCTGTGACAGACTTTCGGGGCAAGTGCTGTTCGCGAGAGGGGATGGGTGGCCAACACCACGCCCGGGTCGCCTTCGTCTCCCGAGCAACGATGCTTTTTTCACATCGACACCAGGTACTCATTGAGGCCGAGTCGACTTAGAGGAGGCCCAGAACCGGTCACAGAAAATAGTCACCGCTGTTTGGCCCGTGACACCGGGAATTGAACTCGGGTTGGCCGGGAGTCGGAGCGCAGCGCGATAAACGCCACAATGCCGCTCCCTATAAAAGAGAGACAGTTCACGTAGTCTTGCTGTTCGCGTAGTCTTGCTGTTCCTCCTCCTCCTCCGTTGAAGGACGCGCAGGATGAACACGTGCCTTATTATGTGTTTGGCGAGAGCACTCGATATGAACGATGGCACTTGGTTGAACGCAAACACAAAAACAACGGTAGATGAGGCCTTCATCCACCAGTGGAGTTCCTAAGCGGCTGCGTGTGTCGAGTCCGCGGTCTGTATTCAGAGCCACGCTTCTCCTAGCGCACATTTTCCCGATTCATTCATTCGCCCCCCCTTCCCCTTCCCCCAGCAACTGCTTCTCCCCACCCCCACCCCCCCACCAACTGCTTCCCCCCATCAACTGCTTCTCCCACCCCCACCCCCCCACCAACTGCGTCCCCACCCCCCATCTCAACGGCTTCTCCTACCCCACCCCCCCACACAACTGCTCCACCTCCCCCCCATCACTGCTTCTCCACCCCCATCCCCCCACCAACTGCTTCCCCCCAACCAACTGCTTCCCCCCCCCATCAAACTGCTTCTCCCTACCCCTACCTCAACTGCTTCCTCGCCCCCCACCAACGTGCTTCCCCCCCCACCCAACGCTCCGACACCCCACCCCCCATCAAACTGCCTCTCTCCCTACCACCACTCTGCTTCCCCCCCCCCCCATCACTGCTTCTCCCACCTCCCACCCCCCCCACCAACTGCTTCCCACCCACCCAACTGCTTCCCCCCCCCCCCCATCAACTGGCTTCTCCCTACCCCTACATCAACTGCTTCTCTCCCCCCCACCAACTGCTTCCCCCCCCCCACCCCACCACCTGATTCCCCCCCCCCCCATCAACTGCTTCTCTCCCTACCACCAACTGCTTCCCCCCCCCCATCAACTGCTTCTCCCACCCCCACCCCCCCCACCAACCTGCTTCTCCTCACCCTACCACCCCCCCACCAACTGCTTATCCACCCCCACCCCCCCACCCACTGCTTCCCCCCCTCCATCAAACTGCTTCTCTCCCTACCACCAACTGCTCCCCCCCCCCCACATCACACTGCTTCTCCCACCCCCACCCCCCCCACCAACTGCTTCTCCTCACCCCCACCAACCTGCTTCTCCCACCCCCACCCCCCCACCAACTGCTTCCCCTCCCCCCCATCAACTGCTTCTTCGCTCCCACCCCCACCCCCCCACCAACTGCTTCCCCTCCCCCATCAACCTGCTTCCCCCCCCCCCCACCAACTTACCCTTTAATGACCGCGATCAGTTTAATTATCTATTATCCCGTTATTTGCGGACACGGCGGCGACTTAACCGTGCCTGCTTGTCGGGTGCAGAGGCAATTAGGGAGAAGGCGTTCGGACAGCAGCCAATTAAACTGCTGCTATAAAAATGCGAGCTTCAAGAGCCGAATTTGAGTTCACGGAGATGCGGATTGCACGACGCAAACGGGGCGATAGGATCCGTGCTGGCGTTAGCTATAGGATCCGTGCTGGCGTTAGCTATATGATCCGTGCTGGCGTTAGCTATATGATCCGTGCTGGGCCGTTAGCTATAGGATCCGTGCTGGCGTTAGCTATAGAGTCCGTGCTGGCGTTAGCTATAGGATCCGTGCTGGCGTTAGCTATAATGATCCGTGCTGGCGTTAGCTATAGGATCCGTGCTGGCGTTAGCTATAGGATCTCGCGCTGGGCGTTAGCTATAGGATCCGCGCTGGCGTTAGCTATAGGATCCGCGCTGGCGTTAGCTATAGGATCCGTGCTGGCGTTAGCTATAGATCCGTGCTGGCGTTAGCTATAGGATCCGTGCTGGCGTTAGCTATAGGATTCCGTGCTGGCGTTAGCTATATGATCCGTGCTGGCGTTAGCTATAGGATCCGCGCTGGCGTTAGCTATAGGATCCGCCGCTTGGCGTTAGCTATAGGATCCGCGCTGGCGTTAGCTATAGGATCCGTGCTGGCGTTAGCTATAGGATCCGCGCTGGCGTTAGCTATAGGATCCGCGCTGGCGTTAGCTATAGGATCCGTGCGGGCGTTAAGCTATAGGATCCGTGCTGCGTTAGCTATAGGATCCGTGCTGGCGTTAGCTATAGGATCCGTGCCGCGCATTGCATTTGGCGGTGCGCCGCGCGTGTCCCCGTGTGTGCTTGCTGCGTGGGGGAGCGTGGCGCAGTGGTTGGCCGCGGCCGCGTGGACCCTGCGTTCTGATGTGTGAGCGGCGCCTTCCGCCGTGTGTGTGTGTCTTCAGTTTGAGGAGCGGTGGCGCAGTTGTTGGCGCGCTGCGCTACGAACCCTGTCGTGTGATGGCGCATTTGTTTGTTCAGGGAGCGGTGGCGCAAGTGGTTAGTGCAATGTACTACGAACCCGGCGGCGCGTGATGAGTTTGAGTATTTGTGCATTGGGGAGCGGTGGCGCGGTGGGTAAGCGCGCCCCAACGCGATGGCCTTCGCATGTACGCGGACCTTCTTTCGCACCTTACCTAGCCGACCGTGCTCTCGGGCGTGCGTGCGTTCTGCGTTGGCATTCGGGAAGCGGTAACGCCGGTTCTGCGGGTGCCGCGCGTGCCCACGCACGAGTGCGCGATCGTCTTCGTGTCCAGGGGAGCGGCGGGTGGCACAGCGATTAGCGCACCGCGCTAACCACCCGGCGGTGGGATAATACGTGCCCGCACGCGCGGTGTGCGTTTGCGTGCGTTCGGCAGAAAGCGGTTGGGCCAGAACGGTGCGCGCTACGACTCGACTCGCCAACGGTGGCGAGCGGTATCCGGATCAATCCTCGGCCTCACTCTCCTAGGTCGATTTTCCAGCCTCGAATAATTGCCACCGGTTGGTGCGTAAAACATCATCGCCCTTCTCGTGCGCCGTGCTGGACTTAATAGTTGCTCGCTTGTTAACGCTTACCGCCAACAGTTTAGAAGGCTATACGGGGATATTTGTACTTTGTGTGTGTGTGTGTGGAGCGGTGGTGCAGCGGTTAGCGCGCAGCACTACGAACCCGGCAAAGCCGAGTTCGATTTCGGCTCATGGCCAAACACCGGTGACGATTATCCGAACCGGTCCTGGGCCTCTCCCTAGGTCGACTCGGCATCAGTGCCTGGTGCGGTGTGTAGTAAAACATCAGCATTGGGGAGACAAAGGCGGCTGGGCATGGTGTTGGCCACCCATCACCAACCACGTGTGCCGTTGCTGGTCTCTGTTCAGGTGCTCTCGAATCGCAACTTGTCCTCAACATTATGTTGAAGGCTACACGGGGCATCTTTGCAGTTGTGCGTATGTGTGTGTGTGTGCGATGCGAGCAGTATAGATTACAGTAATTATGTTGTCTGTTACTCTGACAATATATTGCTGCTTTTGTGATCTGTGCAGTTAAGAAAATACCAATTTGGAATGTCAATTGCAGAAACCAAAGGTAGGGAATAATACGTGCGTCGACATTTCTTGCAGACGAAAACAAATACGTTTTGTAAATTACCAATGTACAGTTCTTTTGTATCCTGCGCTATGATTGAATATGCTTTAGGCCCAGAACTCTATTCGAGCGTAGGGCAGCAATATCTTTCAAAGCTAAATGCCACTGTCGAGGTCCTTGGTAGTTTAAATTCAATTTCGCTAAATAAACATCCAATGCACTCGCTGGACCACTTTGCTGTTGTTACTGCACTACACATCGGCCCCCTCACAGTGTTGGTGGGGTAGTTTAAAGCTTCTTAGGTTTTTTTCGGTAAAGTCACGTAGGTAAAAAATTAAAATTAATAAAAGTAAAATAAAAATAAAATAAAAATCACGACGTTTCGGAGGCAACACAAGCTTCCGTCTTCAGGTGGAACTGTCACAGCACGATCGCTGTATCAAGTGAGAGAAACGTCGTGATTTTTATTTAATTTTATTTTACTTTTATAAATTAAATTTTTCACCTACGTGACTTGACCGGAAAAAACCTAAGAATATGAATCCTTGCAGTCACGAAAGCTTCAAATCTAAAATTAGTTTAAAGCTCTTACATCCTGAGGACATCATCAGGCAACCAAAGGGGCATTTGTTTAAACCCGGCTGATTAGACTCACAAGTTTAAGCGTGCTTTGTAATCGTAGCATGCAGCAGATTCGTCCGCTATTAATTTAACAATGCAGACTTCAAGAGTCGATCGTGACTGCCCTGTCGTTTCATTCCGATGACATTCTTCTGCTTATTCTTCTTACACAACGGAATGGGGAGAGGGGGGTGTTGGGGGGGGGGCTCCTGTCTCAGCGAATCGAGATGTGGCAGCAACATCGTTGACCAGGCATCGCCACGACCACCATCATCGTCGTTGGCCACGCTCTCTCCACTGCTGGATGAAGGTCGCCTCCCCCACCCCTCACCTCGCACACAGTCACGATAACTGTGGTCGTCTCGCCGTGCAAGAATCCATCTGTGCGGCGGTAGTCCTCTTCCCCAAATTCAGTGACTAACAAGTCGTCGTTTTACCCTACGCAGCCTTTCAGACTTGATACACGATGACCAAATATAGTTGTTATAATTTGGCCCGAAAAAAAAATCTCTCAGTGGAATGATGCAAGTAAAATACGTGGCATATATGTTACGTGTACATTGCAATAATTTAGATTTCAAATACACTTTGTGTATATATATTTTTGTCAACGTTTAGCGCTACATTCAGTGTACAGCATACACAACCCTATATGTACACTGTAGTGTACACAGCAACATGTGTTTAATATTATATATACAAATTATAACAAATATAGCAAGTGCACGCTAGTTTAACTGCTAATGATATTGGAAAATATGACGAGTTAGGCAATGTG
>NC_083785.1:14103872-14118672 GCF_015708825.2 Lethenteron reissneri
CACAGGCTCACGCGCGGGGTCACACACGGGGTCACACGTGCGATCAGACGAGCTCAAGCGGGGTCGCACAGGTTCAAGCGCGGGGTCACGCGCGGGGTCACGCGCGCGTGTGTGCGTGCGTGCGTCGCCCACATGTCCTCCTCGCCCTCCAGCAGACGCTTGTAGGTGGCGATCTCCGCGTCCAGCACCAGCTTGACGTCCACAAGCGCCTGGTAGGCCACGAGCTGGCGCTGCAGGTCCGACTTGGCGGTGGCGATGGCCACCTCGAGGCTGGCAAAGGTCGTCTGGTAGCTCGCCACGCTGGTGCTGCTGCGGGCCGAGTGCATCGCCACTGTCTGCTCCAGGGAGTAGCTCTGCCACAGGGAGAGTGCGGACGAGTGAGGGCGAGCGTGGCCAAGTGTGGGTCAGTGTGGGTGAGTGTGGGTGAGTGTTGGTGACTGCGGGTGAGCGTGGCTGAGCGTGGGCGATTGTGGGTGGGTGTGGGTGAGTGTTGGTGAGTGTGTGAGTGTGAGTGAGCGTGTGTGAGTGTGGGTTGAGTGTGGGTCAGTGTGGGTCAGTGTGAGTGAGTATGGGTGAGTGTGAGTGAGTGTGGGTCAGTGTGGGTCAGTGTGGGTCAGTGTGTGTGAATGTGGGTGAGTGTGGGTGAGCGTGGGCGAGTGTGGGTGGGTGTGGGTGAGTGAGGGTGAGTGTTGGTGAGTGTGAGTGAGTGTGAGCGTGGATGAGTGTGGGTCAGTGTGAGTCAGTGTTGGTCAGTGTAAGTCAGTGGATGAGTGTGGGTCAGTGCGGGTCAGTGTGGGTGAGTGTGGGTGAGTGTGGGTGAGTGTGAGTGAGTGTGAGTGAGTGTGGGTCAGTGCGGGTCAGTGTGGTTCAGTGTGGGTGAGTGTGGGTGAGTGAGTGTGAGCGTGGGTGAGTGTGGGTGAGTGTGGGTCAGTGTGGGTCAGTGTGGGTCAGTGTAAGTCAGTGTGGATGAGTGCGGGTCAGTGTGGGTGAGTGTGGGTGTGGGTCAGTGTGGGTGAGTGTGGGTGAGTGCGGGTCAGTGTGGGTGAGTGTGGTGTGAGTGTGGGTGAGGTGGGTTAGTGTGGGTGAGTGTGGGTGAGTGTGGGTGAGTGTGAGTGAGTGCGGGTCAGTGTGGGTGAGTGTGGGTCAGTGTGGGTCAGTGTGGGTGAGTGTGGGTGAGTGTGGGTGAGTGCGGGTCAGTGTGGGTCAGTGTGGGTGAGTGTGGGTGAGTGTGGGTGAGTGTGGGTGAGTGCGGGTCAGTGTGGGTGAGTGTGGGTCAGTGCGGGTCAGTGTGGGTGAGTGTGGGTGAGTGTGGATGAGTGTGGGTCAGTGTGGGTCATTGTGGGTGAGTGCGGGTGAGTGTGGGTCAGTGTGAGTCAGTGTTGGTCAGTGTAAGTCAGTGTGGATGAGTGCGGGTCAGTGTGGGTGAGTGTGGGTGAGTGTGGGTGAGTGAGTGAGTGTGGGTGAGTGCGGGTCAGTGTGGGTGAGTGTGGGTGAGTGTGGGTGAGTGCGGGTCAGTGTGGGTCAGTGTGTGTGAATGTGGGTGAGTGTGGGTGAGTGCGGGCGAGCCCTACCTCGGACAGGGTGGTCTGCAGCTCCGAGTAGTGGCTCTGCACGTCCTTCTGCACCGTGCTCAGCTCCGTCTTGAGCTCCGTGATGGCCGCCGTCGTTTGCGCCGTGGACTCTTGGATTCGCTCCATCTGGCGAGGAACAGCCACGCGTGACACGGCCGCGAACACCAACGCCGCGTTCGTATCGAGCAGCGCCATTCGTGCGAACCGCATCAAGCACAACGCTGCGTCACCGCTCCAAAAGACACAAATCCCCCCCGTGTAGCCTTAACAGACTGTTGGGGAAAGTGCTGTTAGCGAGCACCTATGAAGGCCAACACGGCACACGAGGGGGTGGTGGCCAGCACCACGCCCGGCCGCCTTTGTCTCCCCCAGCGACGATGTTTACACACCGCACCAGGTACTCATTTAAGACTGAGTCGACCTAGGGGAGGCCCAGGACACCCATCAAAATGCCTTCAGCCAGATCATTAACTCGCGGTTACTGTGCACGTGGAGGGAAACCGGAGCGTCCGGAGGAACACCCACACCTCGCGCGAGGGTGCAACGCTCTATCCCCCCACCCCACCCCAGCCCGCGCTTGCCACAACGCCAAGGCACGGCAGCACCCTCGACGCCCACGGAAGGCACGGGGCTTGGCGACGCGTTACCGTGCTGGTGTAGTGCGCCTCGGCCTCCGCGCGGTGCTTGCGCGCCACCTCCTCGTACTCGTCGCGGATCTTGGAGAGCGCCGTGGTGACGTCGACCGAGCGGACCGTGTCCACCTCGATGACGGCCGACGTCGACTCGGTGGTGCCCAGCCGGACGTGGTAAGTCGCCATCTCCTGCGCGCGCCACCACCACAATGTGCCCCACCAGCATCGGTCACGTCGGGTTACGCGTCGCCCCCCTCTCGCACGCCCGTGGCACCCCGCGACCCGCTCGCCAGCCGCCCCCGGTGACACATTTCCACACCCGGCATCGCCACGTCGAGTATTCCTCTCGCCCGTGGCACGGGCTACTCGTCGCGTGCCGCCTGAGCGCTCCGGTTCAGCGGAGTGACAAAGCGGCGAGGCATTTTGTCGATCAACTTCGCGGAGTTTGTGTAGCACCGCAGGCGGTGCGGGTCGTGGGGGTTTGCTGGACCACACTTCGCCACGCTGGGTCGGTGCGGGTCGGCGAAGGCGGGGGGTGCATAGACGATTGCAGCGATGTACAGTCCAACCGTGGATGTTTCTGCACTCGCCTCTGCTGTCCACCACGTAAGCAGCCTAGAGCTGCACCCGTTTCATGCACGGTGGTCACCTACCAAAAGTGATTATCTAGTCTCTAAGGCCGGCTTAGCGTCCCAGATCTGACTGGCACGTCCCGGTTGAGTCGGCCTGTTCCTGCCTTACCGCTTGTGCCACCTGGATGGTATGATGATGATGATGATGATTATTATTATTCGCCCATAATCACGGTTGGCGACGTGCGGTGCAAAGGAAGTTCTACAAAGATACACTTGGCGCGAGGCCGTCAATCTCACGCGCCATGACACTGGGTGGCAACTGCCGTTCACGTGGCCCACGAGGGGGCCCAGGTGCGGGGCTATGAAGAAGATCGAGGGGGGAGGAGAAGGAGGTGGGGGAGGTGGATCTCGGACCCCGTTTTAAATTTTGTTTCACCGAGGCCTCTGCAAACCACGGTCACCGCGTGGCTCGCTTTCAGGAGGTGCGCTTCTGCGGCCGTCTGGAGCGCTCTTCCCTCCGATGTTCGGACACACACTGGAGCCATGCACTGTTCAATCACCTACATCGGAGCGCTCATTTCGTTAGAACTGCGTTTTGTGTTCAGTTTGTTGTCCTTTCCCCGCACCTCCAATTCACGCGGTCGGCTACGTACGCTGCTAAAGAAGTTTAACGTGCATACATCCACACCTACAAGAGCGCAGCGCCCGACAGATGTCAGACATCACCTCACTGAACTCGCTTCGAAGGATGCCGCGACAGACAGAGAGAAGCGGAGTGACGACTGCCATGAGATGCCAGTGAAGGAAACGTCCGCGTGCCGTCAGCCCCAAAGGCCGAGGCAACGGAAGGACAGGAAGGAAGGAGGAATGGGATCGCAACGGGTTACTGGTGGACGCGGCGCGACCCTGGTGGTGGAGCTGAACGCGACGCGTCTTCAGCCCAGCGCATACCTCCTCGTAATTCATCTTGAGGAACGCGAGCTCTTCCGTGAGGGAGGTAATCTTGGTGGCCAGGGTGACCTTGGAATCGGTCGCAAACTCGATGTCCTGGCAGGGGGTGGGGGGGCACCACCGTCAGACGCACGCAGAGAGCAAGAACAGAATGTCAACATCGCACTTGGCACCTTCAACATTCCCTCCATAGACTCAACTCCTGCCTCCCCGCATGCCTAATCTCCTCACTCTACTCCCCTCCACTCACTCTCCTGCCTCGCACCTCTCATCTTACTAAACTCTCATCCAAGCACTCTCCTACCTTTCCCCTCTCATTTCACTCTACTCCCCTCCACGCACTCACCTACCTCTCCCCTCTCATCTCACTTTACTCCCCTCCACGCACTTTCCTACCTCTGCCCCCTCTCAACTCAATCTACTCCGCCGCACGCACTCTGCTGCCTCTCCCCTCTCATCTCACTCTACTCCCATCCACGCACTCTCATGCCTCTTCCCTCTCATCTCACTCTACTCCCCTCCACTCACTCACCTACCTCTCCTCCCCCTCATCTCCCTCTACTCTACACTCTACTCCCCTCCACGCACTCTCCTGCCTCTCCCCTCTCACCACTCTATCTCACTCTACTTCCATCCACGCACTCTCCTGCCTCTCCCTCTCATCTCACTCTCTCACTCTCTGCTCTCCTCACACTCACTACTGCCTCCACCTCTCCTCCTCTCCCCTCTCATCTCACTCTACTACCCCATCCACGCACTCTCCCTGTCCTCTCCCCTCTCATCTCACTCTACTCCCCCTCATACACTCTCCTACCTCTCCCCTCTCATCTCACTCTACTCCCCTCCACTCACTCTCATGCCTCTTCCCTCTCATCTCACTCTACTTCCCCTCCACTCACTCACTCCTCTCCCCTCTCATCTCACTCTACTCCTCCCCTCATCTCACTCTCACCTCTCTCCCCTCCACTCACTCTCCTGCCTCTCCCTTCCTCTCCCCTCTCATCTCACTCTACTCCATCCACACACTCTCCTGCCTCTCCCCTCTCATCTCACTCTACTCCCCTCCACACACTCTCCTACCTCTCCCCTCTCATCTCACTCTACTCCCATCCACGCACTCTCCTGTCTCTCCCCTCTCACTCTACTCTCACTCTCCCCTCCATACACTCTCCTACCTCTCCCCTCTCATCTCACTCCACTCCCCTCCACTCACTCTCCTGCCTCTCCACACTAATATCACTATATTCCCATCCACGCACCCTCCTACCTCTCATCTCACTCTACCCCCCTCCACGCACTCTCCTGCCTCTCCACACTAATAGCACTCTCTCCACATACTCTCTTCTTCCTACGATTCTAGTCAACTTGAATTCTCAGGCGCTTAACAAAAAAATCGAACTCGGAACGTGAAACTAAACGTACGTCCACATCGAACACGGATGATTCTCGTGATCCAATGTCACGACTCACAACTGATCTGTGAGCAGACCTCACGAGACTGGAGGACCTTTTGGCAAATTCTCCCCGACGACGATGATGATGATGACGATGATGATGATGCCGCCTCTATTACAGTGTCAGCGAAGCGTCGTTCCACATTTAAATCGTGCGATGTTGCTCCGAGACGGCCATAAATTGCCCGCGTGTGCTCGCGAAACGTGACAACTTTGTCAAGGAGACAGAGTCTGAATCATTCAGACTCTGTCTCCTTGACAAAGTTGTCCTGTTCTTCACCTGAAGATGGCTGCTTGCGTTGTGGTCGAAACGTCGTGAGAATTATTTTATTATGTTTTATTTTTATTATTTATTATTTTCCTTCTACGTGACTTTACCGAAAGAACCAAGAAGATGAATCCCTGCAGTCACGAAAGCTTTAAATCGAAACGTGACAACTTTATTCACTGGCCGTGTCGAAACGAGAAGAAGGTGTCACGACACACGGTTCTACTTACGCGGCGATCTGAACCCCCACCCCCCCAAAAAAAACATGAAATCAACGTTACGATTCATCAGCGTGCCCGCAGTCGTTGTCGGCTGACCGCGGCAACGGCGACTCACCTTCTTCATGAGGGTGATGTCCGACTGCAGCTGGTAATGAATGCCCGTCTCGAAGTCGTACCTGCACGCGCAACGACACCCATCGATCACTCGCTCTGCGGAGCGCGCTCTCGTTACCGGCTGCGTGAGGCTCGCCCTGCAGAGGTAGTGACCGCTTCGTGTGTGTAGGACATGAGCCAGCAGTGGCACTCCCGTGCCTTGCCACGGAAGCTTGTGTTGCCTCCGAAACGTCGTGATTTTTATTTTATTTTTATTTTACTTTTATTATTTTAATTTTTTATCTACGTGACTTTACCGAAAAAACCTAAGAATATGAGCCGGCGTGTTTGGTGAGCGGTCGCGGTGTGATTGCTGATTATTGTGGTGGTGGTGGTGGCGGTGGTGGTGGCGGTGGTGGTGGCGGTGGTGGTGGCGGTGGTGGTGGCGGTGGTGGTAATGGTGTTGTAGCGGTTAGCGCGCAGCACTACGAACCCGGCGACCCGAGTTCGATTCCAGCACATGGCCAACAGCAGTGACGATTATCTGAACCGGTACTGGGCCTCCGCTAGGTAGACTCAGCCTCAAATGAGTACCTGGTGCGGTGTGTAAACATCCCCACTGGGGAGACAAAGGCGGTCCTGCGTGGTGCTGGCCACCGACCCCCTCGTGTGCCTCGCCGACCTTCACAGGTGCCACTCGCTAACAGCACTTGCCCCTACAGTCTGTTAAGGCTATATGGGGGATTTTTGTCTTTTGGAGCGGTGGTGCAGCGGTTAGCACACACCGCGCTACGAATCCAGTAAATTGATTTTGATCCCGGCTCACGGCCAACAGTGGCACTCCCGTGCCTTGCCAGTCACGGCCGGGGTTGTTTGGCCGTACTTCGCCACGCCGGTGAGTAGCGGGGTCGGTGACAGGGGTCGCGGGGCGGGTGAATAAGAACAGGTTCAGGCATCACTCGCCACTGACGTTGGCCGGGAATCAGAACGTGGGTCACCACCGCTGCCCACGGAGGCAACGTGGGGGCAGTCGTCGTTGTGCGGAAAAACCGGGTCCACCCTTGGTCACTCGCAAAGTCATCACTCAAACGTAATCATCGCCTGCAACTGCTTTGTCCACCTCCCGAGCGAGCCGCTGTGCAACAACAACAAAAAAAACGACGACTACGTTCGACAGCGCGTCCAGGATCATGGCGACCGATGAGAGTTTGCAAAACGCGCGGCGTGCGGCGAATGAAACGCTTGGAGAGTCGAGTCCACTTCTACTGGGAGCAACCGGTTGCGCAAGTTGCTCGCAACCAATCGCAAGAAACGTCCACGATTAAGCGATTCAGTCGCCTGGAACCAGTTGCGTGCAGCTGTGTTGTGATCAACTGGAACTTGGCTTAAGCAACCAGCTACACAACTGCTGCTCGCAACTGGTCGCAAGAAACGTCCACGTACAAGTGATTCAGTCGCAGGCAACCAGTTGCATGCAACCGAGTTGCGTGCAACTGGACCTGGCTTCAGCAACCACTGCTCGCAACCGGTTGCGAGTAGACGTCCACGCACAAGCGATTCGGTCGCATGCAACTCGGTCGCGCGAGCCACTCGCGCGACTCAGTCGCGGAGTCAACGTCCGCAGGGAAGCGACGTCGCAGAAGCCGCGGCCACGGAGGAGCGAGAGAGGAGAGCGAGCGAGAGGAGAGAGAGAGGGGGGGGGAGGGGGAGAGAGAGGGGGGAGAGAAAATTACGTAAAATGCTTCATTCAAAAAGGGGGGGGGAGCACATAAAGCAAAGCATTGGAAAAAAAAACGAAAAAAGCGAAATGATGAATGAAGGAAAGTACCGACTACACCGAGCATCTTCTTGTTTCCTCTGATCGTAATAAAAAAGAGAGAGAGGAGGGGTGGGAGGGAGGAGGGAGAGAGAGTATAGTAGGGAGAGAGGGGGTAGAGAGAGAGGGGGTAGAGGGAGAGGGAAGGGGTAAGAAGGAGGAGAGTAGAGCGTGAAATCTTTCATTTTTAAAGGGGGGGGCACATAAAGCAAATCGCTGAAAAAAACCGAAAAAAACTAAATGATGACGAAGCAAAGTGCCGACTACACCGAGCATCTTCTTGTTTCCTCTGATCGTAAAACAAAAAAAGAGCGAGCGAGAGAGGAGAGCGAGGGGGGGGAGGATAACCACGGAGAAGCGAGAGCAGAGGAGAGCGAGCGAGAGAAAAAATAACAACAAAACAAGTAAACCCGTAAAAACAAAGTTTTTCACTCTAAATCCTTTAATGCGTGGCGGCTAGAGTCCTCTCGTCCTCTGGCTTGAGATGGCTGCCACCTATGGGTCAGATGATTGTCTGCCAGCATTAAGCAATTGGTAATTAAATATTTAATTAATTTTCCCTAAACAGTGTAAAATTTTGGAAAAAAATTTCACGAACATTAATTGTCTCGCACAACGAGTCTGTGTGCAAAATGTCAGCTCGATTGGATCACGGGAAGTGGGTTAAAAAACGACCGAAAGGTTTGCACGGTCGTAAGCAAGCAAGCAAGCACGCAAGCAAGCAAGCGAACTTAATATAAAGTATTTAAAAAGAGCGAGCGAGAGAAGAGAGCGAGGGGGAGGTAGGATGACCACGGAAGAGCGAGAGCAGAGGAGAGCGAGCGAGAGAAAAATAACAAAAAAATAAAAACAACATGAAACAAAAAAGAGCGAGAGAAGAGGGCGAGGGTGGGTGGGTGTGGGGAGAAGCAGGATGACCACGCACTTGGCTCGGAGCTCCTCTGCGGTGGCGCGCACGTTGTCCGCCTCCACCTCGAGGCTCGCGGTCTCCGTGGCGAGCGTCTCGAGCGAGGTGCGCAGCTCGGCCACTCGCTCCTCGTAGTCGACCGCGAGGTCCCCGTCGGCGGAAATGGGCGCGCCCCCCGCCAGCACCTGCAGCTGCGCCTCCAGCGCTGCGTTCTCGCGCTGCAGGAGACGCACCTGCGTTCGCGTGCACAAGCGGTCGTCCTCGTTATCGTCGTCGTCTTCATCGTCGTCTTCATCATCGTCGTTGTCGTGTTCTTCATCGTCATCGTCTTCGTCGTCTTCATCGCCGTCATCCTACTCGTTATCGTCGTCGTCTTCATTAGTGTCGTTATCGTCGTTGTCATCGCCGTCATTGTCGTCATCGTCGTCTTCATCGTCGTCATTGTCGTCGTTGTCGTTGTCTTGATCGTCGTCGTCATCGTCGTCTTCATCGCCGTCATTGTCGTCGTTGTCGTCGTCATCGTCGTCATTGTCGTCGTTGTCGTCATCGTTATCGTCCTCGTTATCATCGTCGTCATCATCGTCGTCTTCATCGCCGTCATTGTCGTCATCGTCGTTATTATCATTGTCTTGATCGTCGTCGTCATCGTTATCATTGCCTTAATCATCTTCGTCGTCGTCATCGTTATCATTTTCTTTATCATCGTCGTCATCATCGTTATCATTATCATTGTCATCATCGTTATCATTGTCTTTATCATCGCCATCGTCGTCATTATCATAACCGTCATCGTCTTCATAATCATCGTCATCATTATCATCGTGCTTGTTGTAATCATCGTTGTAATCATCAACTCAATCTGTCTTTTGTTGTTGTCGTTGCTGTATCAAATCTTGTAACTCAATTTTAACCCACTTCCCAATGTGATATCGACTGCAAACTTGGTATACTTATGTCATACTGATGACAATACTATATTCTATCAACAAAACTATATATAAATATTTTTAAACATAAATTGTATATGTTATGTTTCTGCTTGGGTCTAATTAAATCACCACGGCCCATTACGTCATGGCAAGCTTCGGGGCCACTTCCTGAGGTCGTGGAGTTCTGCCATTACTCGTACGGTACATTTCATTAAAGCGTGTTTTTAAAAAAAGTTTTTTTTTATATTACTTATTTTGTTCCTGTTTCTGACATTGAAAATAGGTAAATTTCAAAATATCACTGTCCTGTCACAAAAGCAAAGTTTGTGGGGAATAATAGCCATTTGTTATACTTTTTAGGCATAGGCAATTACGAAATAGCACTTACTACTGAGGAACAGACATCGTGTTACAGAGTGTAATAAACACACACAGGTTACATCACGATCAACAGCTGAGCAACGTTAACGTGTGCCGCACATTAAATGTAATTCGTGCCTCCATGTAACACGTGTGTGTGTGTGGTTTACACTGAGTGGAGAGAGAGAGGCCTTTAGTTTGTGATTCTTTCCACCTCGCCCCCCCCCATTCACCCCCCCCCAGCCCCCCTTTCCCCCGCCCCCTAGCATGGCCCTGCTGATCACATTCCTGTATGAGACAGCTCAGCGTGCCAGCTGCTGCATGAGCGTCGTTGACATAATCAAGTTGCGACAGGCTTTGGCTGGTGCAACGTGGAGTCGTGATCGGCGTGGAATTCCGTCGATGCGTCCGCAGGTTGGCACAAGCGACGCGTTGTGACGTCAACGTGCGAGGCATCCGACCACGTGCTCTGAAGTGGCATCAACGCTTTTTGGTCGTGATGGCATTTCGAACCCTGAAATGCTTTCTGCCGCATCTCGGGTAGCCGGACAAAGAGAATGACGTGCGCGTTAATAGATCGTGGGTCAGAGGTGAGATGTTTTTTGTTATTTTACAGGCGAATGAAGGAAAGTTATGGACAAAGCAACAAAATAATCGAGGCTAATAAGTCTGGCAAAACTGCGAAGTTTCAGACACGCGACCGGAACGACTGATGACCAGACCTCGTGGTGGACGGATCACTGGAAGGTGCTGGGGGAAAGTGGGGAAGGTCACCCGGATTGATTGTCAAACGTCAATCGTTGGATGGGACGGAAGTCGTCTCAGTTTGAAAGACGCAGCGATGGACAGCGAGAAGTGGAGAGAGCATCGCACACGAGGAGGAGATGTCGGTGAATGAATCGACCATGCCCCCCCCCCTCCCCAGTGGCCCGAAAGACCGATAAACCAGGAGAAGGTTTAGAAGGGATTGCGGGTAGTAAGAAAGAGATGTTATTTTAAGGTGAAGGATGAAAGTAAGAGGAGAGGAGGGTACAGGGAAGGTGACTTCTGTGTGGTACAAGGCGTTTGATCACCATGAACTCTCGATTATCCAGATTGTAGATTCTCCGTGCCCCAATTACACTTTTACACTCGCAGCCGGGTCCAACAATCAGCTGCCCCTCCACCCATTGAGGGGTCAAGCAACTCAGTGTCCACGTGACCGCAAGCTTGTCGGCAAATAATCCGATTACTCAACTAAACCATGTTTTTTTATTTAAGCAGGTACGGTCCACTGAGCGATATAGATATTTTTCAGAAGCGACCTGGTCATCACAAACGATAGCTCAACGAAGTGGCTTATCACGTGGACATTTATAGCAGCAGCAGCAGCCACCAAATACTCGCAATGTTCGTCACGTGACCGTCAAACGCATTGCCACCTATTCTCAGGGCCGGAATATACTACGTAGATACATCAATACAATAATCGGCGCAGAACCAAAGGTAATGTGCGCTCGTTGGTGACCGGGCTGACACCATCAACTGGCTCCACTCGAGAATCCCGTGTACATAATGTTGTGTTTCTGAAATCCGGATTCGAATCCAGGATCTCAGCGGTTGCCAGCTCAACAGAGACGATAATGGTGATGATGATGTTGGTGGATTCACCGAGTGGTTCATCAAATCCACTGTTCAGCTCCACACACATGCACAGGTTAAGCAAAAATGTGCACACCCAGGCCGCATCAGTGACAAAGAACGGAACTGGTTCTTAAGTATATGGAGTTGATGGTCTCAGTCTGGCCACGAATAAGCACACACACACACAAACCATCACAATCACTTTGGTTCTGCACTAGAATGGAATTGTGTAAACATTATAGAAAAAACCCTAGTTAAACATGTTTTGGGGAATTCCTGACTAAAACAGACACAATATAATTGAAAGCTGAGCAGAGTCCAGCACTCACAAATCGTGTAGATATGCACAGGCAATAGGTTCAGTACTCAAACCAACACGGTAATGTTGGATGTGTGATGCCATCGCATCTCATGGCACCTTCGAAACAGTGAGGAGGGTATCACTAAAGTGAATCATTTCAAGGCATTCCATCTACTATACACAGCGCATTAATCACAAATAATTAACACTGGCAATAGCTGTTAAGAAATAAAATATACCTTAGAACTATGGAACGTTTGTAAACAAGCTAAACAATAGCTACATTTCAAATCCCATACGAAAATGTATTTATCCTACTCGAATCGAAGAAGCTTCCAGCACGTGGCAGCGAAACGTCGGACTTCACGCCAAACAAACACGCGATATACATTCTAGATTTGAAGCTTTCGTGACTGCAAGGATTCATATTCTTAGGTTTTTTCGGTAAAGTCACGTAGGTAAAACATTAAAATTTATAAAAGTAAAATAAAATAAAAATCACGACGTTTCAGAAGCAACACAAGCTTCCGTACGAAACGTCGTGATTTTTATTTTATTTCACTTTTATTAATTTTAATGTTTTACCTACATGACTTTACCGAAAAAACCTAAGAATACGCGATATAAAAACCGAAAAACGAAAAAATAATCAAGAGCGTCGCCGCTGCCCCCCCCCCCCCCCCCCCCCCCCCCCTCGCCTTCTCCACGTAGCCCGTGAAGCGCTGGTTGAGTCCCTGCAGCGTGGCCTTGTGCACGTTTCGCGTGGCCAGAGGCGGCATGGCGGCGAGCGACTGCGGCGGATGCCCCCCGGCCAGTCCTCCCGACAGCATCGAGCGCCCGGCGGCGAACGCGGGGCTCCCGTACGGCATGAGCGCCCCACCACCTCCCCCGGCAGCCAGACCCAGACCCAGTCCGCCTCCGTAGCCTACGGCGTAGCCCCGAGACGCGCCGAGCCCCGTCTGTAGCGAGAGGCCTCCTTGCCCCGTGGCGACCCCGTAGCCATCACCTAAAGCCAAGCCGAGCCCCGCCGCACCGGAGCCGTACACGCCGTAGCCCACTGCACCACCACCACCGCCACCACCACCGCCGTACATGCCCATTCCGCCCCCTGCCATTCGAGTGACGGACGCTCCAAGGCCGTAGGAGGACGACGATGCACCCCGCTCATTTGGAAGCCGTGGAATGAGGCCATCCCTTCGTGTGTGTCTGTGTTGCTGCAGGAGCGTTCGGACAAGCGGGTGTGCGGTGAGCTCGAGGGATGGTCCCGTGCGTTTGGTCTGCAAGGTCCAACGGGACTGCCTCTTTCTCTTTTTCTTGTCTTGTGGACGTGTGGGTGGGGGGGTCTCGTGGATCGGCGAGCACGTGTGTTATAGTGTGTGCGTGTAGTCGTGTGCGTGTGTGTATATATACGCAGTGTACAGATGGACAAACTCACACGCGCGTGTGCATGAATTCTCATTCGCGACGCTATTTATGCACCAACGAGAAATCCAAACTCGTCGAGTTCCCTCCAACTCAGCAGCAACAGCAGCAGCAGGAATGCACGCACAGCGGCAGTAGTCAGCATCACGCTTGCCCGCCCGCCTCCGTGTTGAAAAGAAGACGCCTTTTGTTCTACAAACACCCAGGCGAGCGTCGGCTTCACGGTCAAGAGCAGCAGCAGCCGCAATAGCAGACAGCCAAACGTGCCTCTCGCCCCCCCCCCCCCCAACTCGCTAGGCAGCCGGCCAGTCAGCAGCAGCGGGCGCGTCGTGTTTCCAAGCGAGATGGGAATATCGCTGCTCGTGTTGTGCACTTCACCGAGGGCGGAACGAGAGGCGCGCTTTGGCAGGTCTCTGCACGCCGTTTGGAGCTGTCGAGGTTGCTCCCCCCATCCCCAAAGCGATGTCGCATCGGGCAGAAATGCACACGTGTGTGTATGTGTTTGTGTGCCTTAGACGTCTATCCCGCGTTAAGATGATGCTGCAGGTCCGTCGCGTTATATCTGCGCGTGTGTGTTATCATAGAGCGGTGGTGCAGCGGTTTAGCGCGCTGCACTATGAACCCGGGGAGCTAGAGAGCTCTTATTCAGAAGCGACCTGGCCACAAATTATACCTCGACGAAGCGGCTCATCACGTGGAATTATATCGCAGCCAAATACTCTAAACGCGTGTTTCTAAATGTGGAGGGGAAAAACCGGAGGACCCGGAAAAAAATCAACGGAGAGAGAGACGCAAAGTCCAAATACACAGCAGGCGTCAGGGTCGGGATCGAACCTACGACCTCTTGTATACGAGGCGAGATGGTTAACATCTCGCCACCGTGATTCGGTTTAGGGATAGTTAGAGTTAGGGTTAGGGTTGGATAGGGGTAGGGTTTGGATTAAGGTTTCGTTAGGGTGAGGGATAGGGTTCGAGTCAGGATGAGGGTTGGAGCGGAGGTGGGGTGGAGTGCTCAAACGTATCCAACTCACGACCCACGTGAGCAGCCAAACAGACTTCCGGGACCCATACCGGGTGACACAGCGTGTTAAAAACAGTGGCGGCTGCTGGTGACTTGAATGTATGTGTAGGCACGCCTCTACTTACGAAGATTCGACTTGCGAACTTTCAGAGATACCGCCGTGCAATAGATGACGGTGGTGGCATCTACGTTTGCAGAACATGAAGAACCAGTGGTATCTACATCTACAGGAGATGATACAACTTTTAAAGCCATTCTCCCCGTGTTTCGTGTACATGCCGTGCAACATGTTTGGAATCGACCGAAGTAAAGTTGGACTTACGAACAAATTGACTTACGAACAGACCTCTGGAACCTAACTCGTTCGTAATTAGAGGAGTCCCTGTATGTCTGAACGTATTTCGCAACGTACGTAGCCAAACCGTGCTAATTGGAGTTGGAGTTGCGACATCTCAGCCAGACGAGAGGCTTACAGGTGCGAAGCCTCGCCCAAAAAAACTATCAATTGCGGCGGCAAAGTCACGTCTGAAAAAAAGAGCTATATAACTCAGTTGGTTGTCTTACCTGGCAAAATAAAAATAGTTGATAGTTTATTGTGTTGAGACTCGCACCTCGAGTGTGAGGGGATTGCTGCTGTATGGGGGGCTGTCCCTGGT
>NC_083786.1:0-52114 GCF_015708825.2 Lethenteron reissneri
GTTACGCATTATTTAAATATTTATATTTATTAATGTTCATGAATAATTGTTTTTATAAATGTATACATATGGACTTATTGGTGGTCCTCATGACGATGTCACTGTTACCCTCGAGTGAGCTGCAGACTCTCCATCAGAAGTTGCACTCAGATTCAGCAGCTGCTTTCCCATTCGAACGTGTGACACCACGAGTTGCGTCATCTTTCGACGCCACCGTCCGCACAAGAAATGAATTCCCCAAGTGAATCGAGGAACCGTCCGGCCAAGTCTCAAATCTGTCTTTGAAACACGAAGCAGCCAATCGTCACCAGGCTGGGCGCTGCTATAGGAGGGCAACAGACCGTGAAGCTTCCTTGTGTTCAGCCGCTCGAATAAACATTCATCTTCCGACTGCTTCGACATCACGAGAACTGATTTTGATGCACCACCACCACCCGCAAGATTTTCTCCCCCGGGGTTGCAAATCGCGGGTGGAAAAAAAAAATATTTTTTTATACCGCGCACCACCACCGTTCATATTCAAATTACTGTGGCAGCTGCCACCCTCGCTAGCCATTAGGCATCCCGTCGGGTGATCAACGGTGCCGGACTTGTTCTTTACCCCTGCGCGCCCAGATCGGACGCGGTGGCGGCGCCTGGAGAAGCTGGACGTGCACGCCAGGCCCATGGTGCCGCTGTCGCCGAGGCCGCTGCTGTCGAGCCGCGAGGGTCGTCCGAGCGGTGACCCCGCCGTCGGCGTCGTCGTCGTACCCCACGCTGCCGTACAGGCCCTCACTCTCCCCTGCCCACCGCCGCCCACCCCAGGGTCAGTTCCGACAACGACGACTTGTGCTCGACGCGGCCGCCCACCCGGGCATCTTCACGGCGTCTCGAAGCGCTTTACCATCTCGATTAAGCTTTTGTGACATGCATGGATTCATCTTCTTGGTTCTTTGATAAAGTCACGTAGAAGGGAAATAATGAAATAATAAAATATTATTTTTATTTTATTATTTCCCTTCTACGTGACTTTACCCGAAAGAACCAAGAAGACGCTTTACCATCGTCACGTCGCACCACCCCCCCGATGGCAGCTGTCCCTGTGTGGGCACAAGGAGACTCGGCACCACCTGGCATTAGTCTGCCAGTAGGGGTGCGATGAATGCCGCTGCTGCGGTGTAATCCCAATCAAGTAATTTTCGGTGTCATTTTTTTTTATTTGGCAACATTTGGTCGTATGTAAGTATGTCGAACTTCTTTCGCACCGTACATGGCCAGCCTTGCGAATCGGAGGTGCGGATCCTACGGTGGTGTTACCGCATTTCTACCGCTGGCTGGACAGCCACGCTCGGTGATTGAACCCGGCGGCTTCTGGATTGCAAGCCCAGTGTGCTAACCATTATATCGCTGCAGCGCCGCTCTAAGTGACAGCAGTAAGAACTCGTGAAGGGCATCGCAGCAACCATGCAGCCATCGCAAAAACTCCCGTTGTGTGGATGCAAGGGAAGAGACGCTGGAAAGTTAAAACAATTCACACGTTCAACACCATTGACATTTTTCGTCGAGGTTTTTGGCCACCATCACGGTATACGTGCCGATCAGAGGTTGGGAATTCAAATCCCTTTGAGGGTGATCAGATCCCCCTTCGCTCTGGGATTGAATGAACTCAACAGCGACAGTCATGTGGATATATACTCCCCCTGTCATAGGAATGTGTCATTTCATGTGCTGATATTGGTTTGGGCATATTTACAAAAGTTTCACACGTAGGCTTTCGTGACCATTATTATCTATTTAATACCGAACAGGATGACTTCTTCACAATTCTGGCTAATCGCCTGATGAGGCTGGTTGTTGTAATCAGCAGCGAAACGTCACAGTACTCAAATTGTAAATGTTGTGGGTTTACTCTTCAACACAGCGGTTAGTGCTGTACTAGCAACTAATTGGCACGTTTTTGTTTACGTGACAAACCTTACTAATTGGCTGTGTCGGGCAGTGGCGGTTTTAACGACGCATTTATATGTAGGCGATTTAACCAAAGAAAAACGTAACTTTGGACTCTACGGTTTGTTTTTTTTGTACAAATTGAGGAATTGTTTTTGGGGGCATTAACATCGTGGGGTTTTGTGGGCCGGCGTTCCCGAGCCGCGAGAGCGCCGAGACGTTTGCACGGCCAACGCGTGGCCCCCCTGCGAGTATGAAAAGCAGAGATAAGAATAAGCGACTGAACCCACAGCCAGAATTCGTGCAACTGCGAAATCAGCAGCGTGACCCACTCAGCCTTTGGTGAAAATTAGCCCATAAACAGGAAATAAAATAATGTTGATATTTAGACCGATTTTCTGCAGTAGTTTTTTTATGGGGGGCAGAGGGGGGGTGGTGGGGAGTACAGTATTTACAAATTAGAATCCTATACAAAAATAACAACGCCTGTAAGGCCCCCATGGCCAAAGATGTCCATGGGGGTTTTACAAGCGAGCAACACGCACCCTTAAGACTAACGCCAAAATACAAATCCTGCGCATGTTTAATTACTGGTGGGCGAGAGAAGAGTTTGCGAGTCACAATAATGAACGAAGTCCGTTTCGCCGAGATGCCGGATACGACTCGTGCTTAGGTGACATCTGTGGCCACAAGAAGGGCCCCCACATCGCACCCCTGGCTTTGACGTGCATCCCTCTCGAGGTACGTGGCTGTGGTGTTAACCACCAACCTCATCAGAACACCAACAGGCCGATGCACACATCTCCTTCATTACTTGGATACTAAAGACAAGCCACGACAGCGCGACTGCAGTGCCGGACTAAACTAGTGCGGGTCCTGTAGCATATGTTATAAAGGGGCCCTAAATTAAAAAAACATAAATATTAAAACATCAATGTTTAACTTGCATAGTAAAGTAATTCTATTTTTTCATTTGCTATACAGCCAGTTAATACGACAAATCGCTAACCTTAAACACCCAGTTGTTCATAAAAGTTGAAGGCGGTATAGTACTATAGTAATAGAGCAAGTTCAGAATCACTGAACCGGAATTTATAGCTTGAAAGCGTTTAGCGCGGGGCCCTTGAAAGTGTGGGGCCCGTAGCATATGTGGCTACTTTTGCTACTGGGATAATCCGGCACTGGGCGACTGACCATGCAACCCAACTACACGCCACAGGGTGAACCACGGTAGCCCGCGTTCCATCAGTGAAGGATTTGCCAAAGAAATCGAATTGTATTGCTACTGCATTATACATTTTACGCCATTCGTTTTTGAATAATATTAATTTCTGCGTGCATTTTTACAGCAACTAATCGCAGCAGCAGCAGCGTCCATGTAAACTTAATCTTTCTCACAAAATTAGCCTACAAACACTAGTGGAATGTCAGCAAATAAATAACAAACGTACGCATTTTGCGATTTAAAGCTTTCGTGACTGCAGGGATTCATCTTCTTGGTTCTTTCGGTAAAGTCACGTAGAAGGGAAATAATAAAATAATAAAATAAAACATAATAAAATATACGTACGAATGTCAGCCACCCAGTGTTGATCATATCTGGATTCGAATTAATGATATCCATCGGCAGTGTTGGTTGTGTTGAATGTAGCGTAGAAACTCGTGACACGTGGGCTATGAGAAGGCTACTGCCGCCCACTTCCTGCAACGGTGGAGGAGGAGGAGGAGGATCAAAACTCCAGTAACTCCTGAAGCCCTCTCTCCGTGCCGAGCCAGATCCACACACTGGCATTTCGCTTGTGAACACATTGCTGCCGCCATGCGCAAAATAGAATAGTAACAGTGGCAGCCCTCCGATATGTTTGATCAGAATCATCAGAGTATTTATTTATACAGGAGGAATCCCATGAGCTATGAATCTACATTTCACCTATGTCCAGTAGGGCAGGTCAGAACGTTACAACAATACAGATAAAAGGGTAGAAAACAATTATCATGTTAAAATGTCAAGTATTTCTGTAACTTCAAGGAAGGAAGCATTGAAATTAGTCTGACTTTCCTAGTGAAGGCATCCGATTGTGTGCACTGTATGTCCTTGATCATTATAAATGTCGCCGCACAGCGCCGCTCTTTAAAATGCTGGGATGATACTCTTTGATTCTTTCGGTAAAGTCACGTAGGGATAAAATAAAATGAATAAAATCACGACGTTTCGATTGCAACACAAGCAATCATCATCAGGTGGGAAAACCACAGCAAAAGATGTTTTCTTGCTGTGGTGATGATTGCGTGTGTTGCAATCGAAACGTCGTGATTTCATTTATTTTATTTTCTACCTACGTGACTTTACCGAAAGAACCAAAGAGTATGGATCCCTGCAGTCACGACAACTTCAAATCTAGCTGGGTAGATTATCATAATTCCTTCTCTGACTAATGTCACATTGCGTGTCACGTGTTCTGTCGCAGGTCTCCACTGCCATCACCGTCCTTCCTGAGCAATCAGACGTTTTCGATGCTGACGCAGGTAGGCGCTGCGAAAGAACGTCTCGGTGCTCATTCACTTGGCGCATGTCTCATCAACAAATGCATCTTCAGAGCGCTTTATAAAAAAAATAGATTTACGTGAATGTCCAATACTTAGCATAGGTAAAAAAAGACAACACATCTTCTTGGTTCTTTCGGTAAAGTCACGTAAAATGGAAATAATAAAATAATAAAAATAAAACATAATAAAATAATTCTCACGAAGTTTCGGCCACAACGCAAGCAGCCGTCCTCAGGTGGAGAACATGTCTGTCGAGAAGACAGCGTCTACGTGACTTTACCGAAAGAACCAAGAAGATGAATCCCTGCAGTCACGAAAGCTTTAAATCGAAGTTTAAAAGATAACACATTTAGCTTAAAAATAACAAAGCGTACTCTTTGGTTTTTTCGGTAAAGTCACGTAGGTAAAACAATCAATAAAATAACTAAATTTAGTTCTTTTCATTTATTTAATTTAATTTTTTTTTACCTACGTGACTTTACCGAAAAAACCTAAGAGTATGAATCCTTGCAGTCACGAAAGCTTCACATCTATAAATAACAAAGCGGTCTGTGGGGGTTGCTCATTTATTTTTTATTATATGGGAGGATGAGGAGTTCTGATTCATTTTCTCTCCCATGCAATTCCCACAAAACTTTTCATAGGACACCAAAGAAGATTTGTTTTTAAACGTCGCTACAACGGCGACAGAAAGAAGGCCAATAACTCGATCCAGAATACAATGACTCTTCACCAGATTTGGAATGTGTTAACTGTGCCTCGATTCGTTATGCGCCATTGACGCGCTGTGCGCGAGGAAGCGAACCACCTGTGGCAGATAACGATGTTTTGACATCGATGGAGCGATCTTGATTTGAAGCTTTCGTGACTGCAGGAGTCCATACTCTTTGTTTCTTTCGGTAAAGTCACGTAGGTAGAAAAATAAAACAAAACCAAGTACAACCAGCTCGTCAAAGCTCTCGGGGCGACAGCAACAGCGCACATTTACATAACCCCATAGTTCACCAGCTTAACACACGGTCTACCCTAGGCAATTAGATTTTTTTTATGTATTAATGCGGTAAAACGTACAGCAGATAATTGTTACATGAGCTCGCTCCATCATCAACGCTTTTCTTTTGTATACGAACCCTTTGGGGTGAGTGGAGCGGCAAAGTTCACGCCTGAGTTCGATTCCCTGACCACGGCTAACATCAGTGGCGAACATTATCCCTGAATCGTCCTCGGCCCTGACGGATGGGTGCGGTGAAGTATGGTCAAACATATTCCCGTGCCTTGGCGCGGCGTTTAAGCGGGCCCTTCATCTAACGGTAGATTGACAAAAGGGTGAATAATCAGTTGTTATTTTATCAAGACGTTAATTGCGTAACGTAAATTAATGTTAGTTAAAAAAACCCCATCGATTTTCTTCTTCGTGCGGCCGATGTTGCTGTAGAGCAGCAGCTATGATTGTACGTTGACGTGGTAGAGGCGGATGATTGCGTCGGCAGTAGCTGGCTGGTGAATTGTCGCCGTGACGGCGCCTCCTGTATTGTATTGGTGATTCGGGCCCTGAGGCGTTGTACGTCCATTGGTCTATCCTTCTGCACGACCACAGTAAAATAGAGTTTACATGTCCATGTGTTGTTTTTACTGTTTTGTACACTATAGCAAATCATTGCCAGTGTGTATCTGTCAGGAAACTAAACAAGAATTGCTCATCCATAATATAGTTGTTTTTGGGTTAGATCGCGTAAATATAAATGTGTCGTTAAACCCGCCACCACCCGACACAGCCAACGAGTAAGGGTTGTCACGTAAACAGAACGTGCCAATTCGTCACGAGTACAGCACACCGGTGTGTTGGAGAGCAAATCCACAACATTTACAACCTGAGTAGGACGTGGATGATACTGGTCGCGAAAGCCTGCGTGCTAAAGAATTGCTAACTCCTCTCTGGTTCTTTTGTAGAAATCAGAAGACTCGACCGGATCACCTGAGAAAGGTGAAACAAAGCCCCTCCTTGTGTTTCATATTTTAGTCTAATCGGCGGCCTGCAGAACCTCTTCATGTACAGTCGATTCTCGATTATCCGCGCTAATTACGGGAAGGACAACCGTGGATAATAAAAAATTGCGGATAATCCAAAAAAAAAATACGCGGATCTCTTTGTCAAAAACCTCTAATGTAGGTGTAAATACGTTTAAGTCTCTCTGCGATCGCACAGTTTCGTCAATAAATGATCAAATAAATCACGAGAAATTCAGCTACAAAACTGACGATTTCAATTGTTACTCTTACGATTTAGAACGAATACTAATGATCGACCGACCGATGATGTGCGTGCTCAGTGAAAGCACTCTCCTGCTTCTGCACAGAAGACTCTGCCCACGAAGTGAATGGCAGCAGAGCCACGCCAATCAACATCAATACAACTCCGCCCACTGTGTGTCTAAAGATATGCAACTACTGCGCTGTAGAGGCGATCACGTGGATTTCTGATTAACCGGTGCAGCATATGTGTTCGGTTTAAGCACGTGACTGATTTCCAAGAACACCAATGTGTAACTGTTCTTAGATTATTAATTTGGGCTTAAGGGAAAATACATGAGTTAGTAATGTGTGTCAAAATCTCAGGTGCACGGTTAATCCGCAAATCGGTTAACCGCATGCGAATAATCGAGAGTCTACTGTATTTCATTTGCAAGGCTAGCTCAGACACAGTTCAAAAGCAGACTGGGCTATGAACATGCGTTGATGTACACGTGCACATACCGTCGGTATTAAAAGGTTGCCACCAACAATGTGCTGCTAATGAAGCTCGCAGATCTACTCCGAATAACTCAACTCCTTTGTCATTGAACATCGCCTTCCACCAGCACAAACAAATGCAGTAGTAAACGTGAGCTCACAATTGGAAGATTGTGAGTTCAAATCCTGGTTATGAGGTTTTACTCCGCCCATCATCCCTTCAGGGTCGATAAAACATGTACCACTTTGTCGGGAAGGTTAACAGCAGTCTTCCATTAGAGAGACTTGTCCCTACCATAGGAATGTGTTAAATTTCCACCATTGGCTCAGGGCTGTAAGCAGAAGATGAGCACCAACATCAATGCACCTTTTCAGCAAGACTTTGGTCTCTGAGAATTCATAATGATAACATCCATAACATAGTCGTGACCAGGTCTGTATATTTAATTGTTAAAGCAACCAACGTGGAATCAAATCCCAACCCGAATATTTTTTTAATTAGCTTCTGCCCGTGTGCACAGTTTAACGTGTGCCGTGTGTGTGTGTGATGAGAATGTGTTATTTGTATTGTTTTTGGTGCAGAGATGATTGCTGTAAAATTGCTTTATTTCTGAAGTTCTTTAATGTGAACAGCTGCGGTATTACACATGGCCCATACCACACTGGAATCGGAGAAGATGTTACAACAGTCTCTAGTATTTACCACTGCTTGGGTCACCGTATACATTTATATATGTACGTTGAACTTCTTTCGCAACATATGTAGCAAACCGTGCTAATCGAAGGTGCGGGGGAAAGACAACAAATTTAACACAAAAAGCAGTCATAAAAAAATGAGTTTGTCAATCTAGATGATGATTTAAAAGTGCATCGCTCCAGTGGCTTCCTCATATCAGAAGCAAGAGCGTTCCAGACGGCTGAAGAAGTGCATCTGAAAGCCAAAAGCCGCTGCTGCTGTGAGGATGACACGGAGTTTGCCTGATGATGGTTTATGCCGCTTGACGAGATCAAGCGCTTAGCGTGCAATGAGCGTGGCCTTTACAGCGAATTCGTTCGGCAACCGGCAGCCAATTCAGCTCGGCAAGCGCTGCACAAACTCGGTCAGATCTCACGCATGGTACGTGATGGGTGCACGTGAGCTGCCTGCCCAGCGCTCGTGTCAACACACTCCGCAGCACGTGTTGATTTTACACCGAGTTAACCTAGGAGAGGTCTCGGGCCAGGTTAAGATACCACATATCTCTTATCTCTTGCACGCATGGGCAGCGATTGTGAGTTTTTCTCAGCTCCGCGGTGCAGTGTGTAAAGCAATCTGCCACTGCTCCCTGAGTCACGCACCTTATCACCAGCGCAGGCTCGACTCGTTCGAGTCGTGCTATATCAGGGGCTGGAGCAGTGGCGCGTCGGTGAGCACGCTTGGCTACGAACGCGGCGACCTGAGTTTGATTCCCACCCCCATCACCAACCCACTCTCTCTTACTAGCGTGGTGAAGTATGGACACACACAGCGCGGGGAGACCTCGATCGAGCAGTGGATTGCCAAAGGGCCTGTCGATTGTTATATTATCAATGTTAGTATTACGAAACTGGCCCACATGTTCGCATTATAGTGCATATAATTACAGATTTATATATTACTCCAATAATTGTGATTCAATCCTGTTTTTATCTTTTCTTTAGATTTACGATATCCATATCAGAGCCACGAAAGTCAACTTTGCAGGCCTCCGTCTGATACGGTGAGTTGATTTACACAAATTAAATGCACACCAACTCGTTTGCAACAGTTTCAAGGCTTCAATTCAAATCTTATGATTTATTCACATTATTTGCAGGAACTAATACATCTATATATTCCAGCAAGGTCCTTAAGATCTTCCTATCTCCAACTGCTCAGCACTCCCAGGGTCTATGTTGTGCTCTTTTGGTGATCGGTACATTTGTTAGCGTGGCACCAAAGCCTTGCTACTTGAAATCAGGCAATCAGAGTCGGTAGATGTATTTAATTCCACTTTGAAAACCCCATCACTTTAAAGTGGCCTTCCCTCTTTAGTTTGGTCGGTTGCCCTGGTTCTGTTTTAGTTTCCTGCTTTTCATGCATTACACATCGGGATCCTACGATGGAATGCGCATTTTACATTTAAATTATTATTATTCATTGACGATGGTCAAAATATAATGAACATGTGAACGGGATTCCGTTCACCCAGCAGCATAATTGGGGAAAAGCCGCAGGTAATCAATCAGCAGGTTGCATTTGGTGGGGCAAAGTGAGAGGCAATTCCCACCCCTTCCAAGGTGTCCGCTCAGCCAGCAGAGGAAGCTTTTCAAGCGCTGTTTTGACTTCCTAATTTTTGTGATTTTGCGTGGATGACAAGGAGTTGAGCGGCAAAGCCCATCCTATTATCCGCATTCGTCCGTGTTTTTGTCACGGATAAGTGGGGGGTCAATTTGTGCGCGCTACTCACGGGTCATCCGCAAAGATCTTCCCCGCACGTCGGTGCGGATGGAACGGGTCGTTCTGTAAATACAGCTTTAGTCGCCCCCTCTAGCAGCCGTACTGCAACACTTGTGTGTGTTTTCATAAACACATTCCTGCGGAGGGAGCTGGTAGGAACGTTGTGTTGCTGGGTCAATGGCCAGGGTCAACGGCGGCGTGGTGTATTCCGCAAATATGGCGGACTGTGAGGGCGGGCACAAGCCGGCGTGAGCAGGTTAAACGTTGAGTTTTATAAGGGCACCACGGGGTGACCAGCCCTTCTCCACCCAGCCCCACCCCTCCCACCCCTCACCCAGCCCCACCCTCCCCACCCAGCCCCTCCCCACCCTCCCCTCCCCACCCAGCCCCTCCCCACCCTCCCCTCTCCACCCAGCCCATTTTTGGATGCACGACGGACGGACGGACACAATAATCCCCTGTGGGCTGGTGGAACCAGGTGGTTCCTACCAGTATTATATAACCAGTAAGAAACCCCATACAGCGATAAGCGTCGTCTTGGGTCATGTTATATATATTTTTGGGGCCCAAAATGAAATACAATGTGAATTAAAAGCCTTCCCGCAGTGTGCGGTTTTACTATCAGGTGACGTTATCGCAGCGAAGCCACGTGCAGTCTTTCTAATGAGCGCTCCACACGTCTCGTCTGACGCTATTCTTCGTCTGAAAGAGCACGGGAAATGCCAGCCTTCCTCTGTGATTGTAACCTTTATCCGGCCAAATTATCCAGACAGCATAGACTTTGTTATACTTCTTCTATATTAGACTTCTAGACTATATTTCTATACTTCTTCTTGTTTCCTCCCCCTTGTTCAGATGTTAGTTTCGTTATTTATTTTATTTATTTGAGACATTAGTGGAAGGCGCCCTACAAACGAATGTAAATAATTATCAAATAACTTTGTTATTTACGTATGATTTTTACAAAGCCTCGAGTAACATATTATTACTCTTTGGTTCTTTCGGTAAAGTCACGTAGGTATAAAATAAATTAAATCACGTTTCGGGCGCAACACAAGCGTCCGTCATCAGGTGGGACAGCCACAGCAAGAAAGAATTGCTGAAGTGGGCAAAAAAGCTGATTGTGACAAGGGATTATAGAGCTGAGGAAGGGGGAGGAGCCAAGGGGAGTGTGGGGGCGGGGCCTGCCACTCTCCTCTGACCCCCGCCCCGCCCCCACACTCCCATTGGCTCCTCCCCCTTCCTCAGCTATATAATCTCTTGTCACAGCAGCTTTTTTGCCCACTTCAGCAATTGTTTCTTGCTGTGGTTGTCCCACCTGATGACGGACGCTTGTGTTGCGCAGGAAACGTCGTGATTAATTTTATTTTCTACCTACGTGACTGTACCGAAAGAATGGATCCCTGCAGTCACAAAAACTTCAAATCTAGATTTAATGTATTATCATTTTATTAATTATATTATACTACGGAAACGGGTTTCTCACCAACATTCTTGACAAATATTTCCGACGTCGATGCACTCATCAAAATGTTCTTTTGACAGGAAATCTACTCAAAGATCTGGTATGCCAGCAGGTTTGATCGCAGGAAAGCCGAAGACATTTTAAGAGCATCAAACTTGGTATGTGTTGGTGCACGAGCATTTTTCACTTTATTATCACTCGAATGGCTCTCTATATACTAGCTTGTTAGCACGTCCTAGGACGGAAGCGTAGAGTAGATTTACCTTTTGTTTGACGTGCCGAATAAATAAATAAAGCCACCAAACGCAACTGCGATGCGGCGTAGAATTATTTTTTGCCTTCACTTTCTATAAAGATACGTAAAATCGAAAGCGAATTTGCGTAAATGATAGTTCATAGCCGCTCGACCTTCTTCTGCGTAAGTCTCAAGATCCAGGCACACGTGAATAATAATGAGGGGGGGGGGTGCATGTGGAGTGACGTCACGCGCGGGACACACGCAGCCTTGTTTTGGCTCGTTATATTAGTTGCTGCGTTGATTTCTTTCTTAGCTTTACTTTCCATAAGGTCAAAATTAAATACTATAGAGTCAGTAGATACTGCTATAGATTCAGTCGATACTGCTGACTATTGTATGTAGGGTGTGTAGGTAAAAAGCCATGGCTGCCGCAGTTGTATGCCTGATGGGTATCTGTCATTTACAGATAAGTGTTAGAATTGGTTTAGGCAACACCGTTGGCAAGATTCTCACCTTGACCATCATTTCCTTTTCATGCGATTTTTGTTTTTTTTACTAAACACCTGTGGATCCATAATAGAGGGTTTTTTTGGGTTAGATCACGTAAATATAAATGTGTCGTTAAACCCGCTACCACTCGACACACCCAATTAGTCAGGTTTGTTAAGTAAACAAAGCGTGCCGATTCGTTACGAGTACAACACACCGGTTGTGTGTTAGAGAGTAAACCCACCACAACATTCACCATTCGAGTGCCGTGACGTCTCGCCCGGTCCATACAACCGGCCTGATGAGGCTCCATTCTGGATGATATTGGCTCACGAAAGGCCAACGTGTTAAACGCCCGTGCGTGTCTTTAGGACCACTGGATGGGGCAAATTGGAAAGGCGACGTGCATGTGTTTCGGCCGTTTCGTCCAGATGGGAACCTCGGCCTCCCCGACGGGTTTTACCTGTGGCCTCCTTCACCGCTTCTGACTCCAGTCTGCTCACCGAGCTCTCGAGCTCCTGTCCCGACTAATACAGCCGCGCGCTGTGTGCCGTCCTGCCAGAGTAACCCTCTCCCTGCATTCGCTTCTATCATAACAAAGCGACGCTCACTGTTCATGCTGCCACGGTGGCGAGATATTAACTAACTCGCCTGGTATACAGGAGGTCGTGGGTTCGATCTCGACCGTGACGCCTGCAGTATTATTTGGAGTTTGCGTGTCTCTCTCCCGGTGATCGCATGGACTTTTCTCCGGGTCCTTCGGGTTTTCCCACCACATTGAGAATCAACGTCACACGTTTAGAGATAAGCCACTTCGTTGTGGTCAGGTCGCTTCTGATAAAGAGCTCTATGGCTCAGTGGGCCTTGGTGACATCAATTCAGAAGAAATCAATGGTCCTTTCATATCAATTGGTGTAGGTTTACTGTCAGTGGTGTACGAGCGTGGTTGGCTTGGGCCCTGGTGCAAGGAATGAAATGGGGCCCTTCCAGCCCCCATAGTCCCTGGTGCCAAGTTGTGCCACCCACAACAGTCACATCGTCACTTTAAGATGTTTTCTTGTTCATGTTTTTGTTTGTTGCGGTTGCACCCGATTCAAGAGCCAAATGGCTCACAGGGCGATACCAAATAAATGAACTTGAACTTGAGACACATGCTGCTTACATGCCGGCCTGCGGCTGGGCCTCTTGCAGGATGGAGCATTCATGGTGCGGAGGAGCTCCGGGCATCAGCAGAACCAGCCGTACACGCTGGTGGTGTACTTCAAAAGGACCGTGTTCAACATCCAGATCCGCTACGTGGAGGCCGAGCAGAAGTTCGCCCTCGGCATGGAGAAGGCGGGCGAGGAGGTAACGCGGCGTTTGTGTCTCATGGACACGTAACGACCTGGTGCTTCGTTGTGGCCGCTGTGCGTGTCGTGGGTGTCCAGGCTCCAGACATGTTTTTAAAAATGAAACTCAACTATCAACTGAGAGTAGGTTTTCCCCTTTTTTCTGGCAACAAAACAGTTGTGTTAAGATGTTAAAACCCCTATCACTACTCCAACCCCCATCACTACCCCAGCCCCTATCACTACCCCAACCCCTATCACTACCCCAGCCCCTCCTTCACCTCTCCCACCTGTTCTCCTGTTACCATCACCACACCACCACTTTTAATGAGCCCAATCTTAATTTCAATGAAATGTACAATATTACAAATGTTGTAAAGCGCCTTGGAATAAGGCACTGTGTACGTCTACACAACATGAGGATGCAAAAACGCGTTGCTTTTCTAAACGTACCGCACTTTAAAAGTTTTTCTTACTCCTTCCTTTCATCCCTTCCCTAGAAATTCAACAGTGTGCCGGAGATGATCGAGCACTACGAGCTGATGCCGCTCACGCTCATCGGGAACCAGCAGGCCGTGCGAGGGAGCACCCGGCTCCTCTACCCGATATCCTCGTGACCACCACCAGATCCCAAGCTCAAGAGCCACAGCACCGCTGCACCATCGCCACCACAGTGGTCATCCATCCGCACCGGCGGAGTCTAGTTGGGGGGGGGGGCAGAGGTTCGCTTTGTCCCTCACATTAGGAATCGCAGGTGCATATCATTATTTTTTTCTTAATTGTAAACTATTAAAAATAAATTAATAACGGTGTCCAGTTTTTTTTTAGGGGGGGAGGGGGGGGGACAATGCCCAAACCTCGCCCAGGTCGATGATGGGTGATGATAATGGGTGGTGATGGTTTTGGGTGGCGATGGTTGATGATGGGAAATGATGATGATGATGCACATTGCCAACGAACATCGCATTGGCCAGACCAGGGGTCGGCAAAAACCTGCGGCTCTGGAGCTGCACGCGGATCTTTCTGGATCGCTTGGTGACGTGGTCTATTGAGGACCGCTTGGTGACGTGGTCTATTGAGGACCACCACCGTCTCATACTCACCACGGTGCATTGCGGCTCTTGAAATATCTCGTTTTTTTTTACCGAATTCGAAAAAAATGTCCCTTCTTGTTATTTAGGTTGCCGACCCCCTGGGTTCGACCTTGGCTCAGTTTCCCCAAAATTGGACGAAGGTAAACATTGGCCAACAAACGAATTGGATCGTTGAAATGTTTCCTTGTGACTTCTTCTTGCATCTGGCATTGTACTCACGAGGTCACGTCCAGCTCTCGCCGCCTCGTGCGGAAGCCGAACCGATGTCTCCAACGCCCCCACTGAATTTCCGGGGCTCGCGCAATGGCTCACGAGAAGGTTAACACGAGGACATGCAACGGTGTTAAAACCTCAAACGCGTTTTCACGTTTTCTTTCAATGAGCGTGTCACATTTCATTTAACGTTTAAAAATGTGCTATCATTTTACTTTGCGGTGGTTGAGCCAAGTAATTTCGTCGGGAGCAGTGGATCGGGTCTCGCCGTGATTGCTACCTCTTTCATATTTGTGATTCGGGCGTTGAGTCGTCGTTTTTGTGTCCCACGGGTCTGTTCCGGGTGCTTCGTCCAGGAAAGTTGTTCAGTGTTGCGTCGGAGGATCCTCATTCCAGGACCCATCTGAAAGCGCGTGGGGAGGGCCGCTTACGGTCGCTTGAGTTGTTGTTCTGCGATGATCGCCGATTGATGTCGAGTCGGCGGGTTGATGGCGCCATTCGTGATTTCGCACTGAACGGAGCCTGAAGGCCACCATCTCCCCACCGCCCGGAGTCGTGTTTGCTCATCCAAGGTAGAGCAATTTCAATGTGCCATATTGGCACCACAAGCACAGCATGTCTTCGTGGTGACGATGCAAACCCTGTCACGTAACTCTCTTCTTCGTGTGGTTGGGGTGAAATGTTACAAAGGCACGCTGTATATCGAAACAAAGAACATTGCCATGTGAAGGAAAAGTTCACGAATGTATAATTTTCATGAAGCTGTAATTAGCTCCTTTAGTTAAATATTTTTTTTACTAAACTATTTTACAACCAAGTATTTCCTGAACTTATTTATCCTCTTCAGTAATGTAGCTACGTGTAAGATGAGCGTAACTGCGACATGAGCAAAAACTGTTAATATTCTTGGTTCTTTCGGTAAAGTCGCAACCCTGTTCTTCACCTGAGGACAGCTGCTTGCGTTGTGGCCGAAACGTCGTGAGAATTTGTTTTGTTTTATTTTATTATTTCTCTTATACGTGACTTTACCGAAAGAACCAAGAATATGAATCCATGCAGTCACGAAAAGCTTTAAATAAAAATATTAACTTTGTGGTGGTGTCAGTATTCTGGACAATGCAGGTGACATTACTGGCCAGTTGCATTGCAGTATTGCGATTCAGATCATACCACTCAAGCTTTGCTTTCAAGAGTACATTGTTAGAATGTTAGTCGCTATCATTGTTTTATTATAATGTTTGTTTACCTTGGAAAGCCACATCGAGTCTCAATTATTTTCGAGGTGGCTGCTGCCAGGTCGTCGCAGTGAGGGGCAATGCTGCCAGGTGGAATTCTCGTTTAATTTGCAGGTAATTTTTTCAGCATTGGGATGTTTGTATGTTTTTTTCTAAACCTATGGAAGTAAACCGGAGAACCCGGTGAGAAAGCCTGGAGAAAACCCACGCAGAACAGGGGGAGAACATAGACACTCCACAAGGCGTCCGAGTTGGGAGTCGAACCCAGGGAGTTTCTTCCTCTGATGCATCATTGTCACCACTGCGTCATCATCCTGCCGCTCTTTCGTCGAGTTTGAGCTTTCGTTGAATTCCAGCGTTGAGTAAACGTATCATTCATAAGAGGTTTTTTTTGGGTTAGATCGTTAAGCCCGCCACCACCCGACACAGCCAACTAGTAAGGGTTGTTACGTAAACAGAACGTGGCCAATTCGTCACTGGTACAGCACACCGGTGTGTTGGAGAGTAACGACACATTTGTATTTACGCGATCTAATCCAAGAAACCTGTATTATGGATATTGGCGGCGAAAGCCTACGTGTTACCAAACGTATCTTTGTGGGAGTTGAGGTTTTTTAGTGTAATAAAAATGGAGCGTTCATTTACGGGTTGGGAAAATAAACTCGTTAAGTAATATTTAATTTCAGCTGTTTTACCCTGATAATGAATTCATTGTGGACTAAAATGTATAAACGGCATATTTAACTACGTCGTAATCATTTTGTAGGTGGTGCATGCATAAATTGTGGACATGAGTGTGTGTTGTAGTTAAGCAAAGGTAACTAATTGTCACAATCACCCATTGCATATTAGAACGTAAATGTACATTCCTATTTCCCAGCATCTGTGAAAATGATCTTTTGCTTACGAGTTGTAACCGTGTATAACCAACAATTTTCGAAAATGGATTTACCAGTTTTGAACTTTTAAGTTCCTTTCACCTGCAAGTTCTGCACGATTGATCCAGTCAAATCTTTAAATTACGACAAAAACCCGTCACCGTTTCATAGGGCAGGCTGGAAGACCACAGGTTTCAAATGACAAGTGTGTAAAAAAACAGCCTCTGCAATGTGAAAGAGAAAACCATCAACAGTTCCCTTACGAAATGCACTGCGGTCTTCGTATTGGGTAATTTTTTACCTACGTGACTTTACCGAAAAAACTAAGAGTATTCGTATGAGGTCACCATAAACCAACAGTGACATGTGGACTGGTTTCGTTCCCATTGGGACTCATCAGCAGTTAACGATGTTCACTGCTGCAAAGTCTGCCTCTGGAAACAATAGCGTGGAGTTCCCACTTCATCACTCTGGGGACCATGAGCTTAGTTTAAGGGCCTGCACTATTATTATGCATTTATCTCGCCAAGTATCCGTGAAAGATGCATGTATTTTGCTCCATATCGTCATGGAAGTGTCCAACGTTCTTATTCTGTGATTAAAAAATGCTTTATTTATTGTGTTAAGCATTGCTATTTTCCAAATACATACATTTTCAAATGGTCAATAGTGCATTTACATATTAACAAATATTTTGCTGAAGTGTTTGTCAATTATGAGTTCAGTTTCATCAACGACTCGTGTATAGAATAGTACTGAAGCCACAGACATGTGAAATGTGCATATGTACATTTGCAACGACATCCGTGTTTAAATAAAGGTTATAAATTACCAAACATTGCCTTTTTCTAGAAGAAATTATTTTCGTGCTACAGCAGTTTCACCCACGTGGTCTGCTTTCCAGCAGTCTTAAACAGAACACTGGACCAGCTTTGCCACAGCGAGACATCTTCCAATCCAGAAGCATTTACAAACCCTGATGAGGCCCAGACAATCTAAACTCGACAAATTTGCTTTCTTAAACAAATGGCGCTGGATAATATTAGCCTTGGACCAGACTGTTGTAAAATAACAGTGTGAACAGATGGAAGTCGACTTGTTTATTTACCCATAATGCTTAACAATACAAGGTATTTAATTAGATTTGTGCCAAACATGCAGTACTCCTGCCAATAACATCCGATAATCTGGCAGCGTTTCATGAGCCTGACTGCTTATGAGACCCAGACATGTGACTCTTTTGCCTTCTAAATACATTATTTTAAACCAGTCTGAAAGCCCCTGAGGCTAGAGGACATATTTGGGTTTTGTGTTGTGAGATGGATTCAAAGTACACAGCGTGAACATACGATTTTAGTTTGACAGTTTACTGGGTTCATTACTGGGAAGAATTTGGGTGGGAAGATAGGCAACTGAACTTTTTCACTGAAAAAATATAATTTGGGGTTTGAGATCCTAACAGCTCAACTAAGTACACATTAACTATAAGCCAGCTGATCAGACACTACATACAATCTAATTTACATTAAACATCATTAAATTAGTTTTGCCCATTTCGTGGACTGGTTGATGAGAGCCACGGACACATTTTTTCAATATGACAATTATAAAACATCGCCACAGTAAAAAAAAATCCAAACACGCTTAAAAATATTGGTTCTTAAACGTGACTTTGTAAATGTTTACAGAGGGAAAAAAAACACAACCGAATAAAACCAAATATAGACTATCTCTGAAAAAAGCACGACAACATGAGATGCTTCGTTCATAATGACGTCTCTCAAAGACAACCGAACACTTGCGATGAAAACAAGCTCTTGACAGGCAGAAAAAAGTTGCGAAGCTTCGCCTGCACTACTGCGGATATACAGCCTCCTCCGTTGTGGCCACGTCAGTGTCTGCTGCTGCTGCCGCCGCCTCGGCTTCCATCGCCGGTGGAGCGTGCGGATCCTGGGAGTCGGTGTCCATAGGAGGGAGCGGAGGAGGCGGGGGAGCCGCTCCTGCCGCCGCTCCTGCCGCCACAACCTCCCCCTCCTCGTTCACGCCAAGATACTCGTGCACCACGTTTTCGATCTGCGGCCGAAAGAACGTGCTGATCTTTGGGTTGACCACTTGATGGACGATGCGGTTCACGGCAGACTCCAACATGCCCGACCTGAAAAGCCACAAGCGTTCAATATATGAGGAGGTATATATACACACACCTAAGTCTACACAATGAGAACTATTCACCAGATTTCAAAAATTGTTTAAGACAAAATACACTTTTGGGTCAGGAGAGATGTGCGTGACCATGATGAAGATGGGAAAAACACTGTACAGATTTCAATTACAATACAAATGCCCAGAAGTTGTTTAGGATAAATACTGTGAGCAGATAATGTTTTTTTTTTCAAATTCATTTGGTGGAATATGTTCTCCCACTCCCAGTTTGATGTATTTTTTTTGTCTTTCAGTTTAGTTTGGGGGTTCATTTTTTATCATATTTTTTTTGTTAAACGTCCATATATATAGTGTTCTATTTTACATTGATCATTTTAATGACCACAATTTCAACAGCTTTTTGTGGAACGTGCAAGTCAGAAGTATTCTTTGCTGCAGGAGCGATGATTTCTCAATGCAGATACTGCACGAAAAGCTGTGTGGTGCCAGACCGGCTTCTAAAACCGAGCCGGCTCCTACATCCAGAGGACGTGAACACAGACAAACAACACACAATCGTGTTCTTGGTTCTTTCGGTAAAGTCATGTAGATAGAAAATAAAAATAAATTGAAAAAAATAAAAGCAAAAAAACCACGACGTTTCCATCGCAACACAAGCAGTCGAAACGTCGTGGGCTTTTTGCTTTTATTTTCAATTTATTTTTAACTGTATTTTATTTTTATGTTTTACCTACGTGACTTTCCCGAAAGAACCAAGAATATGAATTCCTGCAGTCACGAAAGTTAAGTAAAGAAAAACACAATCGTGCGTTAACATTTTGTCAAGGTGTAGTTTGATGGTCACCGCTTCTACAGTACCGCATACGCATCAGTCAATGAATTTCGGTAAACTGGAGATTATCAGCTGCGTTTGCTCTTCGAGCTGGGATACATTTACCTCCGAACAAAATAATTAAGCGGGTCTCAAGGCAAGGAGCTCGATAAGAAGTCGTCGTACACTGCAGACTGTGCCACTTGTCCTGCACGTGGCATTAGCCGAGGTGCCACCACTACCGTCGCACACCATGCATGACCAAAGTGTTCCTCGAGGGGTATCTGTCAAAGATGAATTCATTACGGGACGAGGGTGACTGAGCAACACAAAGCGAAGTGACGCTCTACTTATATTTTTAGTTTAACACGTAGTCGGCTTTCTCAACCAATATCATCCATAATAGTTGTTTTGGGGGTAAGATGGCATAATTATGTGTCGTTAAACCCGCCACCACCCGACACAGCCAATTAGAAAGGTTTGTCACGTAAACAGAACATGCAAAACAAACGTATATTATGGTTTTATGTTTATATAATAACGTGCACACACAGTCGTGAATGTGACAGTGGTTCAAGCAACTGGAGATGCAGCGCCGTCCAGCAAGGTCGGAGAGAAACTCAAGTTCATTCATTAGGTATAGCCCTCTGAGCCATTCGGCTCTTGAATCGGGTGGAACCGCAACAAACAAAAAACAAAAAGATTAACAAGAAAACATCTTAAAGTGAATAATGTGACTAAATGCAAACCGAAAATACAAGAAAAGACAGCAAAACATTGCAGAAAAAACACCGTACACCAACGCTGTGTGCAAAAATCCCAGTGGGATGCAAGTCAAACAACAACAACCACAAGACAACTTAGATTAAGGCCATCAGTCTTACTCCGTACAACAACAAACAAACATGGCCAAACCAAGAAACTTTAAGAAATCACCAAACTCACTGCAGGATTGTCTGTCGGAGTCCGTTTCTCATTTGATTTTTGTTGATCTCCGGAGTCCAATTCTGGTGACCCAAGTGATTGGACACGAACGAATCCATTCTCTCGCGGAGGTTCTGGTAAGCAGGCTGCAAAACAGAACAAGGCGTGAGTGTGGCAGTCCGACACAACACGGAGTTTCTATAAACAGATCATGCACACAGCACAAGACAAAGAACCCCCGTATAACCTGCACAGACTGTTGGGGCAAGTGCTCCTATGAAGGCCGGCACGGCACACGAGGGGTTGGGTGGCCAGCACCACGCCCGGCCGCCTTTGTCTCCCTAGTGGCGATGTTTACACACCGCACCAGGTACTCATTTGAGGCTTAGTCGACCTAGGGGACGACCCGTAGACCACGGAGCATGACAGGCGAGGTCACGTCACCTCAACGTGGTGGTGGACGAAGCCGCGAGTTCTCTGACAAGACTCAGGGGTCGAGCTTGAGCCGGGGTGGACTCGAGTGAGTGAGTCAGTCGGGGTCTCTCTGGCTCTGGGTGAGTCTCTCTGGGTGAGTCTCTCTGGGTGAGTGGCTCTGGGTGAGTGGCTCTGGGTGAGTGGCTCTGGGTGAGTCTCTCAGGGTGAGTGGCTCTGGGTGAGTCTCTCTGGGTTAGTGGCTCTGGGTGAGTGGCTCTGGATGAGTCTCTCTGGGTGAGTCTCTCTGGGTGAGTGGCTCTGGGTGAGTGGCTCTGGGTGAGTGGCTCTGGGTGAGTGGCTCTGGGTGAGTGGCTCTGGGTGAGTGGCTCTGGGTGAGTCTCTCTGGGTGAGTCTCTCTGGGTGAGTGGCTCTGGCTCCGTGTGCTCTGCTTGTTCCATGCCTGTGCCCTTAGCGTCTCCATGTAGCTCTGCCTTCTGCTGTCTCCCCGTGTCCCTCTCTGTCTCCCCTCTCTGCTCGTGTCTCCCCGTGTTCCCCCTCTAACCGTGTCTCTGTCCCCATGTCTCCCCTTCTCTCCCCGTGTCTCTCTCTCTGCCAGTGTCTCACCCCCCGTGTCTCCCCCTCTCTGCCCGTGTCTCCCAGCGTCCCACTCCCCGTGTCTCTGTCCCCGTGTTTCTCTCCCCGTGTCTCTCCCCCCGTGTCCCCGTGTCTCCCCACTCGCACCCTGGTGTCGAAGTCCGCCAGGCAGTCTCTGCGGAATTGGTCGAAGAGGCCCTGAGACTTGAGGTGGTCAACGATGGCGGCGATCAGCTCCGGGTTGCCGGGCGGGAGGTCCTTGGCCATGGCGCCGCGTCTCCTCCACCACCACCACCTCGTCACCACCACCACCTCCTCGTCACCACCACCACCACCTCCTCGTCGTCATCCGCTCTTCTTCTTCCTCGATGAGACGCAAACTCGTGAAGCCTTCTTCCTCTATCCCAACTCGCGAGCGGGCGCCATTGGACTCGGGCGATTCGACTCCTGAACAATCGAGCGTCGTCGATTCCGTTTGTTGGAATCGATTCCTCCCGCGTTCGACCCGTCGCTCGCTGGCGGGGCGCGCGTGGAGCTCGCCGCTCGATTCCTCTTCCCGCGTCACAGGAATCGCGATTCTGTACTGGATCGATTTGTTGTATACAGTTAGTATCGATCCGTTACTCTAAAGTCCGCCTCCTTAGTATTGTTGTTTGTGATCACATCATCTATATTGTTTATACATAGCGTGTGTGTGTGATCACATCATCTATATTGTGTATATACATAGCGTGTGTGTGTGATCACATCATCCATATTGTGTATATACAGCGTGTGTGGGTGTGATCACCACATAATCTACATTTTTTCTTGGTTCTTTCGGTAAAGTCACGTAGATAGAAAATAAATGATAATAAATTTAAATACAAATTCAAAATAAAAAATTGAAAATAATAAAAGCAAAAAACCCACGACGTTTCGATCGCAGCACAAGCGGTCTTCCCCGGCGTGCTGCTGGAGTCTTCGTCACCGTTCTTCTCGTCGTCTTCACCTTCCTCCTCCTCGTCACCGTCTCGGGGCGCCGCCGCCGCCAGTCAGGCGGCCTACCAACTGTCCTGACTGAGGATCGTCGCCGGCAATAGACGGACTAATTCCTATTAAGCATGTTAACCCCGAGTTAGTCACTACACATGTAACATTTGTAGTGGTATAGCGCTGGCTGCTGGCGGAAAAGGGTAACTGCGGTGTTCACGTCAACAGGCCACGATAGACACGAGAGGGGGACATCGAGGGGACAGGTTCGGAGTGGCCCATCGGGGAGCCCCCGGAACCCGCGAGATGGTTCCAGAAGGGGGGCGTGGCCAAGGCGGAGCCACGCTGGGAGTATAAGAGGGGGCCCTGAGTGGGAGCTCGGGGCTGTTGCTGGAAGTGGGATCGCCGTCGTGCTGTTCAAGTACATCGTCGTCACCTTCTCCTCGTCGTCGTCTCCGTCTTCTCCATCCCGGGGCGCTGTTAGTCAGACAGCCTACCAACCAGAGGTCGCAAACGGGTTTTGATTCCTTACCCGTACCAGGGTCGCAAACGGCTACCCGTACCCGATACCGGGTACGGGTACCCGGGTATCGGGTAGGGTACGGGTATCGGGTACCCGGTTGCGACCTCTGCTACCAACTGTTCCAACTAAGTAGTACCGCCGACAATAGACGGTCGTTGTAATAATGGTGTGCACCCACGTAGTGTGTTGTGTGTTACCCCGATGGTGCTTGTTAATAAAGAAGTGCCTCCAGGCGTACTGTCTCCGATCTGCGTCACTACACGTGTCCCACCTAAGCACAGTACGCGACAGCTATCATTCCCAGGAGGTGTAAAGCGTTTTGTCCCAGAGGAACAGCATGTAGGCTACACAGCCACAAATGATAGCACGTCCGGTGCGAAAGACGTTCAACGTACATACATACACTTTTAATCTTCAATGCCGTATGATGTTACAGTTCTGAGAATGAAACAAAATCTGTTGTAACGAACACATTTGTTTCATACGGAGGCTTTCACGCCCATTTTTGTTTTTTATGAATTGTTATTCAAAATTAGTTTATTTCGGGTTAGACCGTGTCGGAATTATGGTCACTCTCCACCGCCTGACAGAGCCAATCAAATCCAGTTGTCACGTGGGCAACTATGCCAATTGAGTTGGTTTATCAGCAAAACCCGTCGGAGGAATGTAAAAAATATAAAACTGTACAACGAAACAATGATGTGCATAATGTGAGGTGTAATCTCCAGTGAAATTTCGTGTAAAAAATGAATAATAATGAAATCTTTTTTGCTTGGACTTTTCAACACTCCTCCAATGTTGCCGATGAACCAAATTAATTTGGGCGCATTTGTCCCACGTGACAACTGGATTTCATTGGCTTTGTCGGGTGGTGATCATTTATTGTGGAAGCGTTTGCATTATACCCATGTAGTGTAATAGCGCCGGCGGCTGTCCAGCAGCGACAACTGCGGTGGACAAACAGCGCACACGCCGGTGAGCAGATACACGGCTGTGTGTGTCGGCAGGGCGGAGGAACTGGGGCAAGGGTCATGGAAGACCCCATCTGGAAGCCCCTGGAACCCGCTAGTGGGTTGGAGAAGGGAGGCGCGGCCAGGGCGGAGCCAGGCCGTGCCGGGGAGCATAAAAGCAGCGGAGAGCGGGGAGCTCGGGGCTGCCGCTTCTGGGAGTGGACTCGTCTCTTCATGGTTCTTTCGGTAAAGTCACGTAGAAGGGAAATAATAAAACAATAAAAATAAAACATAATAAAATACAATTCTCACGACGTTTCGGCCACAACGCAAGCAGCCGTCCTCAGGTGAAGAACAGGTCTGTCGGAAAGACAGCGTCTGAATGGACTCATCTCGTCGGCACCGTCGTCTTCGCCGATACGATGTTCATATTCTTCGCTGCCTTCGTCGCTGACGCCTTCGCTAGATCATTGTGCTGCCGGACAGTAGTTGGCTGTCTCGGTCATCGCCATCAGTGTTGCATGGTGAGGGTTGTGCTTAGGCTCGGCAGGACGACCCAGGTGAGTGTAGGGGCGAACCTGTGAAGTGTGAAGGTGTCAATAAAGAAGGTGCCTCCTGGACACACTCGTCACCGATTACGTGACACTTCACCACAGGCTACTGTACAGGGAGGTCCAGATGCCTTGTGACCCCCACTGAATTATTGTAACCGTAGTATTTGTTGCATACTCAGTGGGAGTGAACGCAGGAATTAATAAGCAAAGGGGTCAAGTTTATTGGGGGCCACAAGACATCTGGACCACGCTGCTGCACGTTGTGAATAGGGTGAGTGGGGTGAATGGGGTGAGCGGGGTGAGTGGGGAGTGTGGGGTCAGTGGGGTGAGTGGGGTGAGTGGGGTCAGCGGGGTGAGCGGGGTGAGCGGCGGGGTGAGCGGCGGGGTGAGCTGCGGGGTGAGCTGCGGGGTGAGCGGGGTGAGTGGGGTGAGTGAGTGGGGTCAGCGCTACAGAGTGTTCGGACCGAATACATCAGCAGCATCATCATCATCAGCAGCGTCGTGGGAGTGTACATGTGTATTTATATAATTCACAAAATGTACACATTCAAAAAAACTGCGTGAATTGAAAACGAATTTCTCCAAGATTGAAAACGAATTTCTTTAGAGCAGCATTTTGTGTTTCCTCTGTTTCTCCTTCAACCTACGAGCTCATTAAGTTGTAGTTCAGGGCAAATCACGAATGTGTCCCCATCCAAGTTGGCGACATCCCGGGACCTCGGAGGTCGGCTGGTCCCAGTCCCTCGACGACATCACGATACGATGTTCATATTCATACCTTCATATCGTAATGTCGCCAAATCGTGGCGATATCTTTTATTTATATCGCCACGATATATAAGATACCGCTAGGATCTTCGATATCGTAACAATAGCGATTCTAAGTAATAGATATCGCTACAATATCGTAGCAATCGTCTATATCGTGGCCATATCGTGGTGATATCGCGATATCGCCATATCGTGGTGATATCGCGATATCGCCATATCGTGGCGACACGCCCCACCCCCTCGTGACGTCACGTCGCAAGGGCGCGAGCGGCCAATGGGCGCGCAGTGGCGCGGCGCGCGTGAGGCCGGGGGGCCGCGACTCAACGATTCTCGATTCAAAGTAGTCGACAATAGATTCTCCAATCTTCTTCTTTGACTTGCATCGCTACATCAGATTGTGCGCGGTATTTGACGCGCGTGGGCAGCAACCTCTTGCGGGGGGGGGGGGGTCCCAGGTGTCGAATGATTGGGGGGAATAGCGGAGAGCGCACGACACGGTGCTACGTAGACAAACGGAATCGAATCGAATCGTGACATCGGTGTGGATCGTGGACGTTGAATCGCGGGTCAGGGACTCGCGAACTCGCTTGGTGTGGAACGGTGGCAGGTGCTGCAGAACTACAACATGTGTGTTGTGTGTTAGAACATGCGTGTTGCGTGTTAGAACATGCGTGTTGTGTGTTAGAACATGCGTGTTGTGTGTTGTATGTTAGAACATGTGTGTTGTGTGTTAGAACATGCGTGTTGTGTGTTAGAATATGCGTGTTGTATGTTAGTGTTAGAACATGTGTGTTGTGTGTTAGAACATGCGTGTTGTGTGTTAGAACATGCGCGTTGTGTGTTAGTGTTAGAACACGCGTGTTGTATGTTGTGTGTTAGTGTTAGAACACGCGTGTTGTGTGTTAGAACACGCGTGTTGTGTGTTAGTGTTAGAACATGCGTGTTAGTGTTAGAACATGCGTGTTGTGTGTTAGAACATGCGTGTTGTATGTTAGTGTTAGAACATGTGTGTTGTGTGTTAGAACATGCGTGTTGTGTGTTAGAACACGCGTGTTGTATGTTAGTGTTAGAACATGCGTGTTGTGTGTTGTGTGTTAGAACATGTGTGTTGTGTGTTAGAACATGCGTCTTGTGTATTAAAACATGCGTGTTGTGTGTTGTATGTTAGAACATGTGTGTTGTGTGTTAGAACATGCGTGTTGTGTGTTAGAACATGCGTGTTGTATGTTAGTGTTAGAACATGTGTGTTGTGTGTTAGAACATGCGTGTTGTGTGTTAGAACACGCGCGTTGTGTGTTAGTGTTAGAACACGCGTGTTGTATGTTGTGTGTTAGTGTTAGAACACGCGTGTTGTGTGTTAGAACACGCGTGTTGTGTGTTAGTGGTAGAACATGCGTGTTAGTGTTAGAACATGCGTGTTGTGTGTTAGAACATGCGTGTTGTATGTTAGTGTTAGAACATGTGTGTTGTGTGTTAGAACATGCGTGTTGTGTGTTAGAACACGCGTGTTGTATGTTAGTGTTAGAACATGCGTGTTGTGTGTTAGAATACACGTGTTAGTGTTAACACACGTGTTAGTGTTAGAACACGCGTGTTGTGTGTTAGCGTTAGAACATGCGTGTTGTGTGTTAGAACATGCGTGTTGTGTGTTAGAACATGCGTTTTGTATGTTAGTATTAGATCATGTGTGTTGTGTGTTAGAACATGCGTGTTGTGTGTTAGAACATGCGTGTTGTGTGTTAGAACACGCGTGTTGTATGTTAGTGTTAGAACATGCGTGTTGTGTGTTAGAACACATGTGTTAGTGTTAGAACACGCGTGTTGAGTGTTAGTGTTAGAACATGCGTGTTGTGTGTTAGTGTTAGAACATGTATGTTGAGTGTTAGAACATGCGTCTTGTGTGTTAGAACATGTGTATTAGCACCAGCGTGTGTTCGTGCGCGTGCGTTGGAGCATCTTCTCCGGTTGGAAACATTTAGGCTGGCCTGCCTACGATCCATCCTGGGTTTAACCAGGCTGGATTGTGTGAGGAGCTCACAAATCCTTGAAAGATCTGGGCAAAGTCCCATCAGTGAGCTCCTCCGGCAGGCAAGGCTGCGTTGGCTGGGTCATGTAGCCCGCATGCCCAGCCACCGCATGCCTAAACAGCTTTTGTTCGGCCGGATCGAGGGGGCTAAACGGGCTAGAGAAGAGATGGAGTGATGTGGTACAGGAGGACGTGGAGCTGAGTGGACTTGCCGATGACTGGTACCAGCGGTGTCAAGATCGGCTTCTGTGGAGGAAGAGGCTCGTGAAGGACGCTACTGGGCAGTTAGAGGCAGTCGCCCTCCAGCAACAACGGAGGGCGGAGGAGCGACGCTCACAACAACGAGCGGAGCGCCGGGTGGCTAAAGCACAGCAAGTTGGCATAGTAGGGGGCACAGGTGGTGCATCAGCCAGTCGTTTCAGTCAGTCGACCCGTGGCACCTGGGTCTGCTCCGTGACCTCCTGCCAGCGGGCGTTCGACACTTCACGTGGCCTCAACGTGCACCTAGCTTGGCACAAGCGTCGTGGTGACGTTACCGCCATTTAGTGGCGACTGGCGGTTGTTGTTGTGTTCGTACATGTGTGCGAGTGTGTGTTAGAGCTTGTGTTGCAGCGTGTGTTGCGGTTCGTGTGTTAGAGCCGAGTGTTGCAGTGTGTGTGCGTGTCATGGACTTCAGTTAGAGCTGTCTCTTCTGGCACGATGTCCGACGTTTCACCCAGCCCCAGGGCCCCGTGGGCTGTGACAGGAGGCGCGCGGACTGTGTTCGCGTCAGAGTGATCGCTGCGATAGCGACCTCAGAGCAAAGTCTAAGGTCAACCTCTGCAGACAGCCGCGTAAAGAGCAATCCATCTGCACTTGGTGTTCCTAGACAGAGCCTCATTCTGACAGCTGGGACTTTATGTACAATCTCACGTGGGCACTACACAGCAAGGGATCTATTTCATTAACCAGATGTCCACGTGCGCTTGTGTTGAGATCCAGCTGCGCCCGGGCCTTCTGCGCCGAACAGCAGGGTCGCTAGAAACCGCTGCGTAGGTGTTAGCGCTTGTGCTGTACGACGCTGCGTCGTTGTGTTTGCGTGGCTGTAGGCGCTGTTCGACGCTGCGTCGTTGTGTTTGCGTGGCTGTAGACGCTGTTTGACGCTGCGTCGTTGTGTTTGCGTGGCTGTACACCAGCCGCGTGTTCGTTCGGGGTCGCGACGTCTCGCTCCGTGTGCCTGGGAGCTTCTTGAACTGGAGTTGCAACCGACAATGCGAAACCACGTCGGGAGAACTGCCCAGCAGTGGCAGCGCTGCGGGGTTTTCCGTGCGCTCTCTCTCACGGTTTGAGGCCGCACCAGAGAGGGTGGCTGCACTGTTGTCACCCATGCTCTCTAGGCCTTAGCGCTGTTGGTACACCGCTATGGTTATTGCATCTTGCCCGGCTGCTTGATCTTGGGGCGTCACAGTGGTTAGGAGGTGTTATCTTCCTCGCCTGGTATGCCGGAGGATGGTGGGTTCGATCCCGACCCTGACGACGCGTACATACTTGGAGTTTGCGTGTTCTCTTTTGCCCGTGGTCGCGTGGGTCCTCCGGCTTTTCCCTCGACATTTAGAATTCACACGCGTTTAGAGTATTTGGCTGTGATACATTTCCACGTCGTAAGCCACTAAGTTGAGCTTCCATTTGTGGCCAAGTTGCTTCTCAAGAAGATCTAAATAGCTCAGTGGGCCTTGCCTAGTAAAAGATAAAAAAAATAGTTTAATTATTTACTTTTAAATTTCGATTTGAAGCTTTCGTGACTGCAGGGATTCATCTTCTTGGTTCTTTCGGTAAAGTCACGTAGAAGGGAAATAATAAAATAATAAACATAAAACATCAAATACAATTCTCACGACGTTTCGGCCACAGCTGTTGTGGCCGAAACGTCGTGAGAATTGTATTTTATTATGTTTTATTTTTATAATTGTATTGTTTCCCCTCTATGTGACTTTACCGAAAGATCCAAGAAAATTTACTTTTAGATCTGTAAACAATTGTTGGCTTTTGAAATCTGTCCGAGCGCACGGTTATCGGCCAAGAATCAAATTTTTTTTTAATTTGTAACGCGAGTATTGCTTGTTTCAATGTGCGTGTGTGTGCACACAGAAGTGAAAGACAGAGACCACCAGAGGGACACTATGGGACAGGGGAAGGCCGCGGTGAAGGAGCTGGAGTTTGGGGGCCCGCTAGGTAAGTGACAGCGCAGCTGTGTGGGGCATTATGGGTGAAAGGGCATGGAAGCCTCACTCTGTTTCCGTGTCTCCGCATATAAATACAACTCGCTTTTTAGTCCATCGGCCAATTGGATTTCCCGTCAAAAACGTTATCCATTAGATAGAAATGTTATCCGGTGGATAACATTTTGTTATCCATTTAGATAACGTTTTGGCTTTGACCTTCTGGGAATCATCGGCAGGGTTGGGCCCTGTCCAGAAAATGGTTGGGTGCGTACAAGGGACTAGGCAAGCTTGAAAGCGAGGTGCAAGCGCAGAATTTCTGGAAAGGAAAGAAAGCACGCCACGTGGAACCCCCCCCACACTGCCGATCTCCACGCAGGTCCGTCACAGAGACCCCCCTTATAGCCTTCGCACACTTTGGGGTGGCGCTTTTAACGAGCACCTATGAAGGGCGGCACGGGGGTGAGTCGCCACACACCGCACCAGATAATGATTTGAGGCCGAGTCGACCTAGGGGAGGGCCAGGACCGGTTCAGATAATCGCCACCACCGGTGTTAGCCGTGAACGGGGGGATCAAACTCGGCACGCCGGGTTCGTGGCACAGCGCTCAGCGCGCAGCGCTACACCGCCGCCCCCACAGTCACCACAGTCACCACAGTCACCACAGTCACCGCCGCCCCCACCGTCACCACAGTCACGCACACATCCCCACGCGCGGGACAGCAGCAGACGCACAAGCGCACCGCACAGGCAACCAAGTAGAGCCACGGTTTGCCGCAGGCAGGGTGGCCTACTGTAACCTCCCGCCCCCCGTCACGCTCTCCATGCACCCACCACGCCGTGGACTCCCCGCTTCAGGCCTGCCGCTCTCTCCCCAACTCGCCCGAGCTAGGCAACTCTCCCCCGCCGCTGCCGCCATCTCGACGCTGAGCGCTGTGGCTTGACCACCCCTGGAGTGCAGAGCCCTGCCCCCCGGCCCTCAACACCAAGCGTAGACAATGGGTGCCTCATGCCTATGTAACGGGTTCCGGAGACACTTGTAGAGGTAACTTCTTTATTAGAATCCAGCACCACTCCAGCACTCCAACTCTCCAACAGTCCAACACTCCAACTCTCCAACAGTCCAACACTCCAACTCTCCAACAGTCCTGATACTCTGTTACAGCCTAGGTACACAGCCTAGGTACACAGCCTAGATACTCTACTCTGGCTACGCTCTGGAACTCGCCCTCACAAGGTCGTAGAGTCGGGAGTTCCAGAGTCCCACCACTGGCTCTCACAGCATCCCAGGGTCCTCCGATGGCTGGTCTTGGGTCTTGGGTCTTGAGCTACGACTCGCCCTGATCGTCCAGGGAGCTCCCCTTTTATGCCTGGTCCAACGAGGGGTGGGGCCGTGTGCGCCACCAGACATCCCACAGAGCACACACAGCCCCCCCCCCCTTTGGCGGCGCCAAGAGGCTTAAGCGCCTGGGAACCCAACGCCTGGCACCAATAGGCTTAAGCGTCTGGACCTGCCTGGGAACCCAGCGCCTGGTGCCAAGAGGCTTAAGCGCCTGGCCTACCCAGGGTCCCAGAGCCCCCAGCAGCCCCTCCCTTCTTATGTCACTACACCTAGACCCCCTGTCTAGACCCTATGTCTAGACCCCATGCCTAGACCCCATGTCTAGACCCGATGTCTAGACCCCATATCTAGACCCCCTGTCTAGACCCCCTGTCTAGACCCCATGTTTAGACCCCATGTCTAGACCCCATGCCTAGACCCCATGCCTAGACCCCATGCCTAGACCCCATGTCTAGACTCCATGTCTAGACCCCATGTCTAGACCCCCTGTCTAGACCCCATGCCTAGACCCCATGTCTAGACCCCATGTCTAGACCCCATGTCTAAACCCCATGTCTAGACCCCCTGTCTAGACCCCATGTCTAGACCCCATGTCTAGACGCCACGTCTAGACCCCATGTCTAGACCCCTGTCTAGACGCCATGTCTAGACCCCATGTCTAGACCCCTGTCTAGACCCCCTGTCTAGACCCCATGTCTAGACCCCATGTCTAGACCCGGCTAAGGGGATGGGCTGGTGGGGTTTGTGTGGCAGCGTTATGCCCCCGAACGAGTACAATTTAAAAAAAAAAAAATATTGTTCACAAATTTCCAGCAATGAACCACACTGTTACAAATGAAAATATTATCTTTCCGAAAAAAACACACGGCGTAAAATCTGGTAGCGCTACTGCTGGTGTTTGCTACTGAACAGCACCAGGATGTTTTGCTAGCTGACATGCGCATTGGAGGCAAAGATGCACGATAACTAAACTGGGAGTATCGTTACCTCTACATCTTTGTATTAATCACTGTCACCGTGAGACTCTCTTCCTCTAAACCCAATATACGGGGCAACTGAAATTATTCATATTGTTACGTAGCCTAACACATTATTGTTATACGGGGTTAAAACCATCCATAGCTATTTCAGTTAAAGTGAGTCGGGAGAATGGAGGGGGCCCACAGTCGGATCTTGAAACCGGTCGTTGAGAGATAAACCCAGTGCAAAGACAAAGATGTCCCGTATAGCCTGTGACAGACTGTAGGTGCAAGTGCTGTTAGCGAGCACCTATGAAGGCCGGCACGGCACACAAAGGGGGGTGGATGATCAGCACCACGCCTGGCCGCCTTTGTCTCCTTAGTGGCGATGTTCACACACCGCACCAGTTACTCATTTGAGGCTGAGTAAACCTAGCGTAGGCCCAGAACAGGTTCAGATAATCGTCACCGGTGTTAGCCGTGAGCGGGAATCGAACCGGGTCCCCGGGTTCGGAGCGCAGCGCGCTAACTGCACGCACAGACACACACACACACAGACACACACTCTGAACTCAGCCACTTCGCTGTGTCATGCTGCACATTCAGAATTCGTTATTGCACTGCTTCCAGACACTTTAAGGAAATCACCACACGGGACCTACCACACCTACCACATTAGATATCCATTGTAAAATCCACGCGCCGCATTTACACTTGCTGGGTGGGTGATGGATATGGCGGTACCCCGGGGTTACCATCGATCCCTGGCTCTCGCACTATGTCCGTGATGCAGTCACTGTTAGTCTGTTGATGGTCAGCGACGCGGCAATCGACTCGTCTCGACGGGCTGTACACGATGCACCAACACGGTGCGTACCGCGAGCGTTCAGGGCCTCAGCGAAATCGTCCTCGCTGCATTTTGACATCGCTGAGTATGGCACTGATTTCGGATTGATTGGTACCCCAGTCGCTGAGTTAAGTACACCCCTGGGAAAAATAGTGTCCCAGAAATAAAACATTTAATTGCCTCGGCCATTTCGTATTATTTGGTACCCCAGGGTACTGCCATAAGGATCATATAACATATATGACATCGTTTTTTTGAGTGATTTATGAGATTATTTAACGATTTCATATCGCTGCCGCCCTTGACCTTTGCATTGTTATTTTGTCCAAATGGATGCATATCATTAATATTGGTTATCTTCTTTTTGGCCAGTACAGTATATACATGATGTGAACAAGACCAACAAGATAATGTTCAATGTTCCAGGTCCACTATAACCGGAATGAGATGGATTCGGTTTTACCGGTGGCAGGATGTACGTTGGTTTACTTGAGCGCTTTGAGCCGGCTTGCCAGGATTGGGCAAGGATCTGGCGCACAAATTGAGACATTTATGTTGATCCATGATATAGGTTTCTTTTGGGGTTAGATCGCGTAAATATAATTGTGTCGTTAAACCCGCCACCACCCGACACATCCATTTAGCGAGGTTTGTTACGTAAACAGAACGTGGCCAATTCGTCACTAGTACAGCACTAACCGGTGTGTTGGAGAGAAAATTTACAACATTGACAATCTGAGGACGACGTTTCACCAGTCATTACAACCAGCTTCATCAGGCGACAGCCAGAGTTGTGGAGAAATCCTCCTGTTTCGTTCCTTAAACAGAGGGATAGATGTGATGACGTCACTCCCACAACAACCAATTGCATACATTTAAGAAACGATGATTTAAAAAAGTGCAATTAAGAAAACGTTAAAGCTTAAAAACTCATCAACGATTCCCATGCTGTTTGGGCACACCATTCCAATATCGAACCGGGATATTGAATCCGAATTAGAATTTTTACACTGGAGCAATCCGACGAGCCTCAAAGCTTGTGTTCACAGATGTCCAGTCGGGGCACGCGGTCAGAGTGTTACATTTCAAACGCCGGTGGAACCGACTCACCTCTGAGACTGACAAAGCGCAGGAAACCCGAACACCGTGCAGAGCACGAACTCACGACGCCGCGCCCGGCCTTCAACCGGCCGTCAGCCGCCGCCGCCGTCGACGCCGCCGCATCATCCCGCGGCGCCGCCGCCCGTGTCCCCGCAGGCTCCGTGGCGCTGCTGGTGCTGCTGCCGTGCACCACCCTGTACCTCATCCTGCTGTGCGGGTCCCAGGACAGCGGCGTGCTGTCCGTGCCCGCGCTGCCCGGCGGCCTCGCCTGGCTGTGGGACGCGCAGGTGTTCGGCATCTGCGTGGCGTGGATGCTCTTCCAGGCGCTGCTCTACACGCTGCCCGTTGGACATGTGAGTGCCCGCCGGGGCGCACACACTCTCGCGCCGTTCGGGGGCAGAAACCGCGCGCCGTCTTTAGTTCCCCCCCCCCCCCACCCCGTGGGTTATCAGCTTGCGTCGAGCGCCGCTGAAAGAGGAGCCGGAGCGAAACGTCGGAACGCCTCCCGTGGCGCGATCTGAAAACGTATCGGAGAGAGAGCGGCACGGCACAACCGCGATGGTCTTAGGCCGTGTGTTTTTACACGCTTTTATTTAACTCACTCCGTCTGTTGTCGTATCCTCAAAAAAGATATCTTGTAACTCAATTTTTACCCACTTCCCAATGTGCTATCGACTGCAAACTTGAAATAGCTATGTCATACTGATGACAAGACTATATTCTATCATAAAAAATCCAAAACATATATTTTTTTACATTTACACGCTTTTATTTAACTTACTCTGTGTGTTGTCGTATCCTAAAATCTTGTAACTCAATTTCAACCGTCTTCCCAATGTCGTATCGACTGCAAACTTGGTATAGCTATGTCATACTGATGACAATACTATATTCTATCATTGAAAATTAAAAATATATTTTTAAACTATTTTTTACGGCTCTAATTGTCGACGCTCAACTCACGTTGCCTGTAAATCACCACGTGGTCCCTGACGTCACGGCAAGCCTCGAGGAGCCACGCCGAGGGGCGGGGGATGTGGAAGGAGGGGAGGGGCGATGGGGGAAGGGGGCAGGGAGAGGGGCAGCTCGGACAGTACATTTCATTAAAGCATGTTTAAAAAGTAGTATTTTTTAATATTTTATTTTACTCTCTGTTTCCTTCCAGCAGCTAGCGCAGTACTCTTAAATCACATTGCTAGCACTGACCCTGCACTTCTCTCAGCTGCGTCAATTTTCTCCTTTCTGTGGAGAAACCAGTTTGTAAGGAATGCTGTTCTGCCCAACAACCCACAGGCACAATCGCGGCAGGGGAGCAATGGCTCTAGAAACACCGATGGTACCAAAGAATGGTGCCATGTACAAACTTTTAACCATGTTTCTTCCGTGCCTTTCAATTTTAAAAGGTTACGACTTCTGTTTTATATTTTTTAAGGCCGGTGCCTTGATCGGGGCATTGCCGTGCGCGTGTGTCGTGTGTTCAGCTTCCAAGCTGATTAAGTTGGGTTACAGACGGCATCTCTTCCTGTCGGAACCACTGCGACACACACTCTCTCGCCTGTACGGAAGAGCGTTACAAAGAAGATGGCATCGTTTCTGAGAACAAATTCATCTCGTGTGGTGTTTCTAGAAGTGTCATTTGAGTGATACACGTAACCTTGTTTATGATAATCAAATTCTGGGCAATTGCATGTAAATGTAACAAAAGTTAACCGTTATTTTGACAATCAAATTAAATACCAAAGCAATATGAGCAGTCCATTGCAACTGGTAAAATTGTAAAATCCCGGCGTTTCGTTTGTCCATCAGTCCATCAACTAAATTATGAGAGAGCCTTTCAGAAGGCCTGAATCAACAAGTTTGAGAAAGTGGAGCCCCCCCCCCCTAAATGTGGGGGTAAAAAGTTGATCCAACAGGTTTACAACAATTGTTGACCCACCCCTCCAAATAAAATGTATTTATTTTGTAGCATTGGAGTATCTACTACTTACTGACTCTATACACACCCTACATACAATAGGGTCAGTAGTATCTACTACCTACTAACTCCGTATACACCTACACACCCTACATACAATAGAGTCAGTAGTATCTACTACCTACTGACTCTACACCTACACACCCTACATACAATAGAGTCAGTAGTATCTACTACCTACTGACTCTACACCTACACACGCTACATACAATAGAGTCAGTAGTATCTACTACCTACTGACTCTATATATACCTACACACCCTACATACAATAGAGTCAGTAGTATCTACTACCTACTGACTATACACACCTACACACCCTACATACAATAGAGTCAGTATCTACTACCTACTGACTCTATACACACCTACACACCCTACATACAATAGAGTCAGTAGTATCTACTACCTACTGACTCCATATACACCTACACACCCTACATACAATAGAGTCAGTAGTATCTACTACCTACTGACTCTATACACACCTACACACCCTACATACAATAGTCAGTAGTATCTACTACCTACTGACTATACACACCTACACACTCTACATACAATAGTCGTGTACGTAGTATCTACTGGCTCTATGGTGATACAAAGTTCACGACAGAGCTAAATAGAAGGAAGGGAAAAAGGCCACGATTGTGAATATCTCTGAGAAAGGACACGGCACGTGTGTTGATATATCTCCATTACAATGCAACCGCTTATGTAAGCCAGCCCTCGAGGCTAAAATGATTTCGTGGGTACATTCCTTGTGAGCAGAATGCGAGCACATTGCATGGCCAATGTTTTCATGTTCATTGTGCATCGTTCACAGGTTGCAGAAGGATTGCCTCTGAAGAATGGGAAGAAGCTTAAATATAAAATAAACGGTAAGTAATTGTATATTTTGCAGTACTCGTATAAAACTCATTGTGTTTCTAAAGTAAAACTCCTCTTAACGAGCACCCCTGTTGACGACTAATCACTTAACCACGGGTCTCCATGTAGCCCAATGTGTAATGTATAGTAGTGTATAATGTAGTGTATAATGTAGTGTAGTGTATATTGTAGTGTATAGTGGTGTAGTGTATATTAGTGTAGTGTATAATGTAGTGTATAGTGTAGTGTATAGTGTAGTGTACAGTGTAGTGCATAGTGTAGTGTATTGTAGTGTATAGTGTAGTGTATAATGTAGTGTATAGTAGTGTATAATGTAGTGTAGTGTATAGTAGTGTAGTGTATAGTGTAGTGTATAGCAGTGTAGTGTATAATGTAGTGTATAGTGTAGTGTATAGTGTAGTGTATAGTGTAGTGTATAGTAGTGTATAGTGTAGTGTATAGTGTAGTGTATAGTAGTGTATAGTGTAGTGTATAGTAGTGTATAGTGTAGTGTATAGTGTAGTGTATAGTGTAGTGTACAGTGTAGTGTGCAGTGTAGTGTATAGTAGTGTATAGTGTAGTGTATAGTAATATAGTGCCTCCATAGCGCTCAATGTGTTCCCTTACCGACCATTCCCTTGTTAAGGACGGGCTGTTGTAAATGAATGTATTGATTCACCATGTTTATTTTAATAGTATGTGTTTATAATGCTATTATTATCTTTATATAATAATATCCATTGTTAAAATTTTATAAGGTAAGTCTTTTGGGTGAAAAGGGTAACTTTCGATGCTATCATAATTAATTAAGCCGTTAACGTGTATTTCCTAAATTCGCTTAATGACCAAATGACTGAACGACGGTTTCGTGGAATCCAATTACCGTCGTCCAGAGGGGTTCTGCTGTATCTGTTTGCGCGTTGTATGGAGGCTAACGATCCACGCAGTGGCCATTATTTCGAGTAAACTCTCGTAAACTCTGGAGTAAACTAAAGAACAGCCAACTGTGTGAGCCATTTGCCTCAAGAAGGTTCGCCTACGCTATCATTTTCTGTGATAATGGAGTATAATCTTGAAAATGGCGAGGTCTTAGATTCCCGCTTTTACACCGCATCCAGCTTTGCATTCTTTTACTTGAGTGTGTCGGCATTCACGTATTTTGTGTCCTCTCTCATCAGCCTTTCAAGCCTTCATCATTACTCTGGCAACTCTTGGCCTGGCTGTGTATTACGGATTAGACCTTTCGTACATTCATGACCGGCTGCTGCAGTTTGCATTCTCGGCCATACTGATTTCGTTACTGCTCAGCGCTTACCTGTACGCCCGCTCATTGAATAAGCCCGAGTCAGAGCTGGCAACTGGTGGGAATTCAGGTAAGCATATAACTACACGATATGCACACAGCTATTCACGTACAAATGTAATACTAATTACCGTTTATTGAAACTAAACCAAACTTTTCTTCTTGATTTGAAGCTTTCGTGACTGCAGGAATCCATACTCTTTGGTTCTTTCGGTAAAGTCACGTAGATAGAAAATTTATAGATCACGACGTTTTGATCGCAACACAAGCAATCGTCAATTGCTTGTGTTGTGATCTATTGATAATTGTTTTTTTACCCTTCTACCTGGCAACAAAACTGACACCTTTTTTACAAGGAGTCATGTTTGCATTGACTACAATACCTGTGGTCGGAATGCAAAAAAAAGACACAACTCATAATATATGCACTGTCCTGAAATTGATTGGTCCACACCCGAGACAGCTTTTCTTAGAGCCCAGTCTCACATGGTGTTGGACCAGATGACGCCAAAAAGCGCACAACTCAAAGACAATGCACCATCAGAGTATGAGAGCTCGGGGTAAGCATTTTTCTACCTACGTGACTTTACCGAAAGAACGAAAGAGTATACAAACTTTTCTCATTTTACCAGGTAAGGCCCACTGAGCTATGTAGCTCTTTTTCAGAGTGACCTGGCCACAAATGATAGCTCAAAGAAGTGGCTTATCACGTAGAAATGTATTGCAGCCATATACTCTAAACGGACGTTGATTCTAAATGTGGAGGGAAAAACTTGAGGACCTGGAGAAAAATGTTCACGACCACGGAGAGAACACGCGAACTCCAAATATACAGGCATTGTCAGGGTCGGGTTCGAACCCACAACCTCTTGTATACCAGGCGAGGTCGTTAACATCTCACCACCGTGGTGCCTTTCATGATGAAATCTCAAGGCGCTTGACGTAAATCCAGTGACGATGGGACAGTAGGATAGGTAAGAAGTGACCGAGTTAAAAATAGGAAACGCTTTCTGAAAGAGGAATTAATTTAGGTGGAGCTTAAAGGCCCCAACGGAACCGGACTCCCCCCCGACTGCCCTCGGCAGAGATTCCCCCAATCCAGGTGACACGGACGAGAAGGCCCCAGTCCGCTCATGGTTTCAACTTCAGTCTGGGGGATGCAAAGGAGATCTCCGTTTTGCAAATCTCTGGAACTGGGCTGACCTCAGGGTGGCCCGGTCGCAGATACTTCTCACAAAGAGCCACGCGCTCAAAATGGTTTTCTGCAATCCCTCATGGCTGGCTCGGATTCTGGCTCGGGGTCATCCCCTGTCACCGCGAGTTTGAGTTCAGCCCCGCACAAGCCAGAAAGTGGGAAAGTGTCCGAGCTGGAGCAGGTGACATTCGTGAGGTTCACAAATTCCACAGCCTGTGTGCATATACAATGAGCTCGGCACACCCTTCTTGGAATTAGCTCAGAGATAAGAACCATTTCATAAATAACTCGAGTGTTCCCCCAGGCTCTCTACATCATCCATTAGCAACGTATGCATGGCACAGCAATTCACAAATTATTGAATTGCATTGCTGATACTGGGCTGGCCATGAAAAAACAGAATAGGTTTTACCCTTTCTGGCAGTGAAACGGGTGTTAAGGTGTTCAAACACCAAATAGATTCCTTTTGCAAGGAATGAAGTCTGCATTACCAGAGAGGGTAAAACCTTTGCTTACTTTCATGCTTTGATACTGGAAAAAAAGGTCCCATGATAAACGAAGCTATGTATTGTTTTTATTTTACCAGGTAAGGCCCACTGAGCGATATTGCTTTTTTTCAGCAGCGACCTGGCCACAGATGATAGCTCAATGAAGTGGCTTATCACGTGGAAATGTATCGATGCCTAATACTCTAAACGCGCGACGTTGATTCTAAATGTGGAGGGAAAAACCGGAGGATCCGGAGAAAAATCCACAAGACCACAGGGAGAGAGACACGCCAACTCCAAATGTACAGCAGGCGTCAGAGTCGGGATCGAACGCACGACCTCCTGTATACCAGGCGAGGCAGTTAACATCTCACCACCGCGGCGCCCTAAATATGAATATTTACCTCTACCCCATCTCACACCCATGTATTCACAACCAATCAGAAAGACTAAACAAGATCGGGCCAGGCGTTCTCCTCGTCGCTTCACGCAGTTTGAAAGAACATTGTGAGCAAGTGTTGGAAGAGGGACAGAGACGATGTCTCTGTGTCGATCAGATTCTGCGCCAAACAAATATGACTGTACTGTGTTTACAAACGTCTCCATGTTTCTCAGCACGTGGCTTCGTCGACTAATGTGCACGACCTCACGTCGCCTCTTTTGCAGGATTTTTATTTACGATTTTTTCATGGGTCACGAATTAAATCCACGAATCGGCAGTTTTGACTTCAAATATTTCTGTGAACTTCGCCCAGGACTGATAGGCTGGGTAAGTGTTTTCTTGTCTTAATCGCAGAGTTAAAACAGTGAGTTGCGTAAAATAATAACATGTTAAGTAAATATGTTGACTTGCTTTTTGTTTACTGTTGCTGATATATTCCTGATGTTTTGGCCAACATGCCTACTTCCTAAAGACACCTGTCCCTGTAAATGAGCTTCTGTATTTGGTGCTGCTGCAGAATTGTATGTATGTTGACATTAATTCGCACCATACGTAACCAACCGTGCTGATTGGACCTCCGGGGGAAGGACAACAAAACTAAACACAAAAATCAGTTCTAAAGCAATCAGTTTTAAACCTAGATGATGATTTACAAGTGCATAGCTCCCAGTGACTTCCTAATATCGGATGGAAGAGCATTCCAGACTGGCCGCAGAAGCGCATCTGCAAGCGCGCATCTGAAGGCTTGTGTTGCCTCCGAAACGTCATGATTTTTATTTTATTTTACTTTTATTAATTTTAATTTTTACATATGTGACTTTACCGAAAACACCTAAGAATATAAAACTCAACACATTCTGTAATAACACCACAATGTCATAATCCATCTGCTGTGAACAAGGGCTATTGCCTGAAACGTTGCCTATACGTTATTTGAACTAGTCGTGGGCTTCCCCTAGCTCTACTCAGCTTCAAATGAGTACCTTGTATGGTGTGTAAACATCAGTACTGGGGAGACAAAGACGGTCAGCTGTGGTGTTGGCCACCAACGCCCTCTCATGTGCCATGCCGGTCTTCACAGGTGCTGCTCGCTAACAGCACGTGACCAACAGTCTGTTACAGGCTGAACGGGGTCATCTTCCTCGCTGTTGTTTATCTTTTTCTGTTTAAGCAGCCACCTTCTCTTCTGTTTGCAGATGGTCATTAACCTGGCCATGCTACACAAGGAAATTCAACAGGGCACTGGCCCTTCACTGCCACTCATACTCGTCATCATATTTCAGTTCATATACGTAGCGGATGCTTTATGGAATGAGGTGAGAATATTGAAATGTTGATTGCATTTTTTTTCTAGTACTCATTTTATTGACATTAACCTTGAGTCGGTTCCAGCCGGAATTCGAATTTGTGAACTTTGAGACGGCGAGTCTCGCACAAAGTTACCACCCAGCCGGATTAAAAACCTGCGCAATGTTTTATTCTTTATAATTTAGCCAAGGCAAGTGTCGTTGAATTGCGAGGGGTGCTTAACAACCGCGGGTGTCCGTGCCTCTCAGGAGTGCATCCTGACCACGATGGACATCGTGCACGATGGGTTTGGCTTCATGCTCGTGTGTGGAGATTTAGCCTGGGTGCCGTTCGTCTATAGCCTGCAGGCCAACTACCTCGTCAGCCACCCCCAGAGCATCAGCTACGCTTCGGCCGCTCTCATTTGTGTCGTGAAGGGTAAGTGTCGCCGTGGCTTTATTTGCAACCAGTTTGCCTCTCGGTTTGTTGCTGTTGTCAACAAGAACCAGGTGCTGCTGATAGAGTAGATATCTATTTTCATTATCCTGCTGCTCTGAGTGATTCTGGCTGTAGTCGTGAAGCTGCCGCACCCCCTAATGCTCCTGGCCCTGCCCACTACTACCACTGCTGCCCCCCCCTGCCCCACTTCCACAGCCCTCACCATCACTCACTCTGTGTGGGAAGGGGTGGGGGGGAGGGTGAAGAAAGGGGGGAGCCTAGAAAATAGAGGTGGGGTCAAAATAGGGAGTGGAGGGACCTAAAGGGGAAGGGGAGGGGTCCACAGAGTTTGAACTTCGCTGTTGATTTCTAGGTCACGGAAAGATGGCGTCGGTTATGTGCAGGATGCTTTAATGCCGCAGGTGCGGCCACAGGCGAACAAGTCCCCTCTGTTAAGAAGCACACCTTGTTAGCAATGTATACTGGGCACACAAAGAATACGATAATTTAATTGGAATATCCAGACAGAGATCATGGGTCGGCAACCCACGGCTCCGGAGTTGCATGCGGCTCTTTGAGGACCACTTCGTGGCTCCCGGCACCTGTAATTGCAAAGTACAAACAAAAAACCTCATTGTTTTTGATAAACGGTGAACGTCTAAAAGCCCAAAAATTATTTGTAATGACTTGTAATGGAGCATTACAAATCATTGCCCGTGTGCTGTTCTTCAAATTGTGATTATAAAATATGGTTTCACGTTATTAAGTACCATCTCGGAATTCACGTGCATTGCGCCTCTCGAAATGTTTTGTTGTTTTTTTACCGAATTCGAAGAAATTGCCTCTTCTTGTTGTTCTGGTTTCCGAGCCCTGAGACGGATGGAAGTGAAGGAGTGAGGCCCAGTCGCATTCCCTTGTCCGTGAAGTGTCATCTGTCCCGTTCATTATTCGCTTGTTTTTACAAGAAGCTCTAGAAGATGGAACATAACAGAAACACAAACTGCAGTTAGTGTTAGGAGTTGACACGGAGGTAGTGGAATACACTTAAGAGGACACAAACACCAGGCAAGTTGGAATTAATGACAATGGGAAAATTGCACAGGGGGGGGAAATAGTGTATTCAAATCAAAATTACATCCTGGGATGACACAGAAAATCAGGAACATCTCCAAAGTGGCCTTCGATACCACAAAGGAGAATAATACACTTTTATTACGTTAGTTTAACATTAAATGGAGTAGCAAGGAGAAGAAAAACGACATTTTAGATGTGACGTTATATATAAATAAGTTCCCCGTGTTACACACAAGAAAGTTCAAAGAAGAGTAATGGAGGTAAACACCTCTTTGCTCACAAGAATCAATCGGATAACTATCTTTGCGCCTGTCCGCCAGTCTAACACGATGCTTATAACCTTCTACCTTCTGTGTCAAGTAATTTGGTGTTCTTCTCCGTTCGAGACTCATTCACTACGCATTTCTTTACCCTTCTGTTCTAAACCGGAATGCAAACGCCGCGTTATACCAGCACACTGCCTGCCGCGCGTACGGCTGTGTCTCGTTGTCAACCTGCCGTGGTCGTTTCAGGTGTTGGCTACGTCATTTTCCGGGGAGCGAACTCGCAGAAAAATGCCTTCCGGAGGAACCCTAACGATCACGCCGTCTCACGTAAGCGGTTTTATCGGTCGGGCCTTTTCGCGAGTGCCCACTGGCGGTTCTTAGACTGTTGTTGGTAAACTAGCAAGTCAAATCAAGATTGTCTCCAGAGGAATTAGTTTTCTTTCTAGATTTGCACTTTTAAAGCTGGATTTGAAAGCTCATTTCTTGAGAACTGCTTTTTATGTTTAGTCTGTTGTTCTGCCCCGCACCTATCTAATAGTGCGGTTGTCTACGTACGTTACGAAAGAAGTTCAACATCCATACATGCTAATTCTGAAAGTTACAAATCAGCAACCGATTCCAGTAGATCCACGATACCCCGCTGATCTCGCCAAGGAGCGTAAATTATCAAGCGAACTTCGGTCATTCTCTCAGCGGCGGCTTGTGGCTGGCCATCGAACAAAGACGATGGTCACCGCATCGCCCGCTTTCAGATGCGCTCCTGCGGCCGTCTGGAATGCTCTTCCTTACGAAACGAGGAAGCCACTCGGAGCTATGTACTGTTAAATCATCATCGAGATTGAAAACGCATTTCTTTCAAACTGCTTATAGTGTTGCGTTTGTAGTCATTGCCCTGCACCTTTTGAGTAGCACGGTTGGCTACGTACGGTGCAAAAGAAGTTCAACATACCTAACATAAATGCAAGCTAATTCTGAAAGTAAAAAATCAGCAACCGATTCAAGTAGAATTTGAGCGGCGAAACGCACCGATTGGCACGCGCGAACGTACAGACCACATGGCGCGTATTGCCCTGATTGACCAGCGGCTGCCTAAGTCACCGCGTGGTGCACAAGTGGGTTCACTCTCCAACACACAGCCGGCTAGTGCTGTGCTAGTCACGAATTGGCACGTTCTGTTTACGTGACAAACCTTATTAATTGGCTGCGTCGGGTGGTGGCGGCGTTTTACAAAACATTTAAACTTACGCGATCTCACCCAAAAACCTTTATTATGGACAGGAAAGACAGGCCACAGTAGCAGTGCAGTTGTGGCCATGCCAACCCAAACCATGGACCACCTAGTTAATCATCTGTAGTCTGTGCTGCTTAAACGGAGGAGGAGGAGGAACAGCCAACCGCACGAACTCTCTCCTGAAGCCTGATCTAGTATAAGGATAAGACATCCTTGTCGGCCACAAATGCCCTTCGGCAGGGGCTCTCCAGAGCTCTTATTAGTTGGAGGTGTCCTTCACGACTGGACATCTGTGATGAAGAGCTTTATAGCTAATCGGATTCCTCCAGCAGAAGGAAAGAGTCTGGTAAAGAATCAGACGAGTAGTGGCAGGAACAAGGAAATTGCAGGGATGCACCTTGACAGTTTCAACAGCTGTCACATAATAGAGACTGGTGCATCAGCCTTCGGAATGTGGAATTTCCACTGCGAGCTCGGGGGGGAGGGGGGCAGCAGAGGTCGCAAACGGGTTTTGACTCCTTACCCGGCCGCACCAGGGTCGCAAATGGCTACCCGTACCCGACCGGGTACAGGTAGCCGGGTATCGGGTAGGGTACGGGTATCGGGTACCCGATTGCGACCTCTGGGGGGCAGTCAGTATTGATGTGCACCGCCGTGTTGCTGGTTTGAGCGCGGGGGTCGTGGCAACGCGACCGTTTCACCCCCCACCTCACCTCTGTTCGCTTCTGCGCTTCAGACCTGAAGAGCATCCCCACGGCAAGTGGCAAGCGGCTGCTCGTGTCGGGCTGGTGGGGCCTCGTCAGGCACCCCAACTACCTGGGAGACCTCGTCATGGCCCTGTCCTGGTCGCTACCATGCGGTCAGTAGCTTCGCTCTCCGCTTACACTGCTGCTGTTTCATGGACCGTTCTCCCCCAGCGCGGCTTGGCATGACACGCGAATGGGATAGTAACGCGACGATGAGTCTAATTGGGGAGCGCATTATTTTTTCACAACGCGGACGCGAATTGGATCCGCAACGCGATCGAGTGGATGGGGAACTAAGTCTAGAGAGTATGAAAGCTGCTGGATGCTGAACGCGGTGTTCTTCAGGAGCGCAGCTGCTCCTGCCGTATTATGGGAGAGCGGACGGTAATTTACCCCCACTATTACGTACAGCGTCGCTACCACTCGCCGCGCTTACTTACACGGCCCAGCGGCACAGCGCCGTAGAGGCTCGCGGTTGGAATCCAGCGGCCGCCCTGGGTACTACTACTGCTGCGGTGCGTAACAACCGTAATCGTGCCACCGTGTGCCGTGCGCCGTCTGTTTCGCAGTGAATGTTGCGAGTTCCCCCCAGGCGCCCCCCTCCCCCTCCGGAAACTTGTCAAAATTAGGAAGGTGCGTTCTGAAAATGGGCAGACGTACAAGACGTTTTGTTATCAATTGTGATTTTGTTTGTTATTATTATTGAATGCTTTTACACGTGACTGTCGTACAATTAGAGCACCAGGTATGCATGAAAGATAAACGCGTGTGTTTGTCATTGTTACGTGAGCGAACGTCAGCCCACGTAGCCACAGAGCCACGTGACAGCCTCCTCTTGCTCCAGCACGTGCACACACCTGTCAACCCACACGGTTTAGCCGTATTTGTGAACAGGGCAATTGAGTTTTCAGGTCCATATGGCGTACAGCCGTTTCAATGCGGGCAACATTAGTTTTGTCTATTTGTTTGTGTTTCTCCCTTGTGATGGGACTTTGTGGGATGGACGTTGAGATTTTTTAGGGGCACGGGGTGACCAATACGGTCTACCCCAACATACAAACATCACTGTTGGGCATGAGGCCAGCAGGTATCTCTATATATCGGGACACGCGACTCAAAATCTTCTGAATAAACTGCCAAGAAAACCATTCTGTGCAGCTGGGAGTCGCATGAAGCCCTATCGGTAACACACGGGCCAGCTCCTCATATCAACTCCTGCTTCCTCCTTGGAACACCTCGGATAGAAATGGTAAAGAATGGGATTTCTGCAACATTTGGAGCCCCTTTCTGAGATAATTTCGCACCTCCGATAAGCACGGTTGGCTACGTACGGTGCGAAAGAAGTTCAACATACGTACATACGGAGAGATGAGCATGGCGATTAACGTCGGTTAACAAATTACTCCTGCCGAGTACACGTCGAGTACCCGGCCGGGTACGGGTACGGGTAGCCGTTTGCGACCCTGGTGCGGCCGGGTACGGGTACGGGTAGGCCGTGAGTCATTTCGGGTAGGGTACGGGTACGGGTAGGGAACGGCTACCCGTACCCGGCCGGGTACAGGTACGGGTACCCATTTGCGACCCTGGTGCGGCCGGGTACGGGTACGGGTAAGGAATCAAAACCCGTTTGCGACCTCTGCTCAGGCGGCGCTTCTCAACCCTTGGTGTGTTGAGCTTCTTGTAGCACGTGCCCGTCCATTGCCCCAGATTGCCCTTTGTCCTCCGCAGGCTCCTGGGGATGTTGTGGACCCACGTAACAAAGTGAGAAGCGCCTGTGACAAGATCGCAGATCCCTGGCGGATCGAGCTGGGCCTGGATAGTCGGGTGCCACTAGTGGGGTGGGGCACGTGCCCCCCCCCCCCCCCCAATGATCCGATCGAAATCCATAATTTTGATCGGATCATTGGGGTTTATTGTAATAAATCGGAATTTTGTGACCCCCACTGCCACTGTGTAGCATGTTATTATGTACCAGGGACTCTATGAGATGATAGGGCAATAGTCCATAATTGGCAATAAGTAACGGCAAAGCAGTTATAAGTGACTCACAGAATTGTGCGCAGTTGCGTATACAGCACACGACTTCCCTGAAGGCATCAACACCTTCAGTTATTTTTTAGATCACGTAAATATAAATGTGTCGTTAAACCCGCCACCACCACCACCCGACATAGCCAATTAGTAAGGTTCGTCACGTAAACACAACGTGCCGATTCGTTACGAGTACAGCACTAACCGGTTGTGTGCTGGAGAGTAAACCCACCACAACATTCACAATTCGAGTACCGTCATGTTTCGCCGGTAATTACAACAACGGCCTGATGAGGCTCCATTCAGGATGATATTGGCTCACGAAAGGCCGACGTGTTACTCTTTGGTTCTTTCGGTAAAGTCACGTATAAAGAGAAAATAATAAATTAAATAATGGCATACAACGTTTCGATTGCAACACAAGCAATCATCATCAGGTATAAATGAAATAGAAAACAAACCTAGTAAACTTAGAAATATAATGTAATACAACACAGAGAGTCGGCTAACACAACAGTCAACACCCTACCTGGTTGATTACGTTCTTCCAGAGATTGCTAAATTTGAGAGAGACATATAAGCAGAGAGAGATATCACAGAGATACATAGAGAGAGACACATACATAGGCACACAGAGAAACCACGCTTCTGTGTCGAGGCCTTAAATATAGAGAGAGAGGGGGCGGAGAGAGAGGCGGGGGGTAGAGAAATTAGCATGTCAATGAGTGGCACTGAGCCTGCGCAAAAACGACAAAACGACAAAAATGAGGGGAGACAGAGAGAGAGAGAGACACACTAAATTAAATAACCTAGCAAAATTTCGAAATGCAATGCAACACGGAGAGTCGGTCAACACACAATAACGCCTAGCCTGGTTGATTACGTTTTTCCATAGATTGCTAAGTTAGAAGTTAAGTGTGTTAAACACCTGTGGATGTCTATAACCGCCAATGGGACAAATGGGAAAGGCGACGTCCATGTGAATTGGCATGTTCTGTTTAAGTGACAAACCCTACTAGTGGTGGCAGCGGGTTCAATTACACATTTTTATTTACACGATCTAACCCAAAAAAAACTATTATGGATTAAGTGCATCGCTCTGTGGAACGGCATCCGTAACCCATTTGTGTTTTCTTCTCGTACAGGTTTTTCTCACATCCTGCCCTACTTCTACGTACTCTACTTCCTGGGTCTGCTGGTCCACCGCGAGGCTCGGGATGCCAACCAGTGTGGCAAGAAGTACGGAGCTGCGTGGGAAGATTATTGCAACCGCGTGAAATATCGCATCTTCCCATTCATTTATTGACGACTCGTTTGTGTGGTCTCTCAGTAACGTCCGTGGAATCGCACGTGTTGTAATAAATTCTACCTGATTGGTTTTTACAAGAAAATGTGTATGGTAACTTTAGCCTGTGCGACAGGGCCTCGGTTTTGTTTGTTAATGTCCAAATCGGGTTTATTTTTTGTCCCGGAAACAATAGCAGTGGATGCTTACAGCTTACACACACATGGTACCTTTGCTACTGCGAGGCTTTACATGACCTCCTTCATTTGAGGAGTTTCAGTCTCCCGTCTTAACGCTCGTCACAAATCTTGAAAGGTGAAGACTACTGAATGAAGGAATCTACTCGTCGCTTGCTGCGAAACCTAAGCAGCGTTGTATTAGGCAGTTCGTCAGGCTGCTTACTGATGTTTTAGTAAATTCACAACTTACTTGCTTCTGCTCTTGAGCATTAATTTATTCCTTTTGGAGAACACTACTTTTCTGCTGGCCGAGGTTTCTCGGCGATGTTACTGTTTTTGTAGTTCCTCCCTGTTCAACTTTTGAATAAACCAAATTTTCAATCACTCACTTGCCACAGGACATAAAAAAAAATAGTTCCTTAAGGGAAGAGAAAATAATAATACATTTGTTGAGCATTCTAAGAAAGATATTTACCAAAAAAAATTACTGGGAGGAGATTGGAATACGTGGAGGATCTTTGGGTTTGATTGCAGATTTTTAAACACGTACGATTCATAAATATAAATTGGGTTTGATTGCATAAGTATACAGCCAAATGGTGTGGTATATCCTCCACCTGACACAGCCAAACAAGTGTATATCACGTGAACACCACGTGCCAACTGATGTTGATTTCGGCAAACCGGTACATCCGAAAAACAGTCCACGCCAAAGCTGATCATCAGATTTGATGTTTCGCTATAAAATACACGCACAGCGCATTACAGCTCCGTTTGAGGAGAAGGGCCTATGGGAGTCTACGGCGTGCCATGGCATTCTGGGTAAATAGGAGAAGCACAGCTGGTGGCGGCTTGCGTGGTGAGTCTCAGACTTGCGAGCGTTGAATGTGTGGACGTGTCCTCGGCAGGAGTATTTTTTTCACCGATGTTCATCGCCACGCTCATCGCTCACTACGTACGCTTGTTGAACTTCTTTCGCATCGTACATAGCCAACCGTGCTAATCAGAGCTGCGGGGAAGGACAGCAAACACAAAAAGCACCTCTAATGATATTAGCTTTCAATCTAGATTTAAAAGCGCCTAGCTCCGGTGACTTCCTAATACTGGAAGAGCGTTCCAGACGGCCACAGAAGTGCATCTGGAAGCGCGCGATGGGGTGGCCACAATCTTTGTTCGATGGCCAGCCACAAGCCGCTGCTGCTGAGAGGATGAGCGGAGTTCGCGTGGTGATGGTTTATGCTCCTTGACGAGATCGGCAAGTTATTGTGGCTTATTTGTGGCAAGCACTTTGTGTGTAACGGGTGCTACTGGGTAGCATCAACTTAACGGTCAATGGCAGTGACGTTCACAACCGCCACGTGTGCGTTTCTCGAGCCCAGTGGCTCTCAAACTTTGGCCGATGCAAACATTTCCACGGACCACCACCCAGAACCCCCCCATCCCCCTGGTGACTAAACGTATTCACTTCTCTCTCTCTAAATACTGCACAAGTAATGCGAGATGATTCATGATACCGGAACTTTTTTTTATGGGTGGGGTGGGGGGCATTTAGAGCGTAGGAATAGGGGTAGTTGAATCAGGGTAGTTTATCTAACTTAATTTTTTAAAATTAAATATAAGTGAAATATTAATGTCCGAAACAAAGGTTGAGCATTGTCATTATTTCCGGATCAAGCTGCGTTTGTAGCACACCTGGAGGGACCGGCGCGGACTCGCTTGGTGGTACCGGGGACCCACAGTGACACCCACAGTGAGACCCACCTGAAACCATAGGAGAGACCCACAGTGAGACCCACAGAGAGACCCCCAGTGAGACCCACAGTGAAACCACCCTGAGACCACAGTGAGACCCACAGTGAGACCCAACCTGAGACCCACAGTGAGACCCACAGTGAGACCCACTGTGAGACCCACCCTGAGACGCACCCTGAGACCCACAGTTGAGGACTCATAGTGAGACCCACCCGTGAGGACCCACAGTGAGACCCACAGTGAGACCCACTGTGAGACCCACCCTGAGACGTACGCTGAGACCCACAGTGAGACTCATAGTGAGACCCACAGTGAGACCCACAGAGAGACCCACCGTGAGACCCACAGTGAGACCCACAGTGAGACCCACAGTGAGACCCACAGTGAGACCACAGTGAGACCCACAGAGAGACAGTGAGACCCACCCTGAAACTCACAGTGAGACCCACCCTGAGACCCACAGAGAGACTCACAGTGAGACCCACAGTGAGACCCACCCTGAGACCCACAGAGAGACTCACAGTGAGACCCACCCTGAGACTCACAGTGAGACTCACAGTGAGACCCACCCTGAGACCCACAGTGAGACCCACAGTGAAACCCACCCTGAGACCCACAGTGAGACCCACAGTGAGACCCAACCTGAGACCCACAGTGAGACCCACAGTGAGACCCACTGTGAGACCCACCCTGAGACGCACCCTGAGACCCACAGTGAGACTCATAGTGAGACCCACCCTGAGACCCACAGTGAGACCCACAGTGAGACCCACTGTGAGACCCACCCTGAGACGTACGCTGAGACCCACAGTGAGACTCATAGTGAGACCCACAGTGAGACCCACAGAGAGACCCACCGTGAGACCCACAGTGAGACCCACAGTGAGACCCACAGTGAGACCCACAGAGAGACAGTGAGACCCACCCTGAAACTCACAGTGAGACCCACCCTGAGACCCACAGAGAGACTCACAGTGAGACCCACAGTGAGACCCACCCTGAGACCCACAGAGAGACTCACAGTGAGACCCACCCTGAGACTCACAGTGAGACTCACAGTGAGACCCACAGTGAGACCCACAGTGAGACTCACCCTGAGACCCACAGTGAGACTCACAGTGAGACCCACCCTGAGACTCACAGTGAGACTCACAGTGAGACCCACAGTGAGACTCACAGTGAGACTCACAGTGAGACCCACCCTGAGACCCACAGTGAGACTCACAGTGAGACCCACCCTGAGACTCACAGTGAGACTCACAGTGAGACCCACAGTGAGACCCACAGTGAGACCCACAGAGAGACTCACAGTGAGACTCACAGTGAGACCCACAGTGAGACCCACCCTGAGACCCACAGAGAGACTCACAGTGAGACCCACAGTGAGACCCACAGTGAGACCCACCCTGAGACTCACAGTGAGACTCACAGTGAGACCCACCCTGAGACCCACAGTGAGACCCACAGTGAGACTCACAGTGAGACCCACAGTGAGACCCACAGTGAGACCCACAGTGAGACTCACAGTGAGACTCACAGTGAGACCCACAGTGAGACCCACCCTGAGACCCACAGTGAGACTCACAGTGAGACTCACAGTGAGACCCACAGTGAGACCCACAGTGAGACTCACAGTGAGACTCACAGTGAGACTCACAGTGAGACCCACAGTGAGACTCACAGTGAGACTCACAGTGAGACTCACAGTGAGACTCACAGTGAGACCCACCCTGAGACTCAGTGAGACCCACAGTGAGACTCACAGAGAAACCCACAGTGAGACCCACCCTGAGACCCACAGT
>NC_083786.1:52614-131871 GCF_015708825.2 Lethenteron reissneri
TGAGCATCGCTATCGGAAATATTACCGCCGCAGGACCTGTGTTAATCTCTCGCTCGCTAGCTGTCCCATGCTTGCTTGGTACTGATTTCCTGCGCGGATGCCGCTGAAAATACGGGTCGACCAGGATGTTTGGAAATGCCGGGGGGTCATAGGATGGCGTTCCTGCCTTCCCTGCTGGCCAGTGCACCTACAGGTAACGCAGTTACTGCCGTAGTCGCTGCTACGGTGGAGGTTCCGTCGGGAGCGCAAATGCTCATTCCGCTGCGTTACCGAAAACCCCTTCAAATGGGAAGGGATGCGAAGGGCGTGCTATTATCCCCATCGAATTCGGTATCTAAATCTTTCTCTTTGGCGGCGGCACAAACGATCGTGCGACCAGGTCAGGCACCTTTCATACAGGTGTTGAATGGGGGACCTGACCGCGTTGTTGTTCCGGAGGGATCGGTGCTGGCTCACGCCACTACCGATTTCGCCTCTTGTGACGAAACGCCGCACGCCGGATGCCCGCGGGTGGGCCTCCGCACGATCGTTCGCAAAAACGCTGGATCGCAGATTTATGCAGAGAAAATTCTTCCTTGTCGAATGAACAAAGGAATGCCCTGCGTTCACTATTGCTACGGTACGCTGATGTTTTCAGCAGAAATGATTTGGACCTCGGCCGCACGTCGCTTTTGTCGCACCATATTGACACCGGTGCGGCACCTCCCATCTGTATGCACCCTCATCGCATGAGCCCAGCAGAAAGGGAACACGTGCGCGGAGCAGTAGATGAATTGCTGGCGGAGGATATTATTTCGCCGTCCAACAGCCCTTGGGGCGCGCCCGTCGTTCTGGTTAAGAAAAAAGATGGTACAAGATTTTGCGTTGATTTCCGCCGGTTGAACAAAATTTCGGTGGCGGACGCGTACCCCTTACCGAGGATGGATGACTCGTTGGATGCTTTATCGGGTGCTAAATTCTTTTCCACCCTTGATCTGTCCTCGGGCTTTTGGCAGCTTCCCTCGATGACGAGTCAAAAGCCAAAACGGCATTCCGCACGCCGCAAGGTCTCTTTGAATTCAATCGGTTGCCTATGGGCTTGAATGCGGCTCCGGCGACGTTTCAACGGCTCATGGAATTGGTGTTGGCTGGACTACAGTGGGAAACGTGCCTCATATATCTAGACGATATAATTGTCTTCAGCCGCACGTTCGAGGAACACCTCCAATGCCTAGAGACGGTTTTTCAAGAATGCGGGCGGCTGACCTCAAGTTTAAACCTAAGAAATGCCACCTTTTGCAACACTCCGTCCGTTACTTGGGTCATATTGTCAGCTCAGACGGCGTGTCCACTGACCCCTGAAAACCAAATGTGTTCGAGAGTGGCCCACACCCACTTAGTGGGTGATGTTCGGCGGTTTATTGGATTCGCTTCCTATTATCGCCGCTTCGTTAAGAACTTTGCGACGTTGGCGAAACCATTACACGTTCTAACGGGCAAAAATCAAAGGTTTAAATGGGGAGCAGAGGAAGAAAAGTTATTTTAGAGCACTTCGGGACCACCTCGCCATGGCGCCTACGCTAGATTACCCAGACTTCTCACAGCGTTCATCCCTTGATACGGATGCTAGTGATATCGGCATGGGGCCGTTTTGTCGCCAAAGTAAGGACGGGTGAGGCGGACGTGGGGCGTACGGCATATTGCGTGACAAGGCGGGAACTTTTGGCAATTGTGCATTTTGTCGATTGTACCGGCCTACCTGTATGGAAGGAAATCCTGGTTCGCACTGATCATGTGGCTTTGCCAATACTCCTTGAAATTGGAATCAGCCATCAGGCCAATTGGCTCGGTGGTTTGGAATCGTTACAGGAATTTTTCCTTCAATATTACATATCGAAAGGGGGCCCGTCACGCGAACGCTGACGCGCTCTCAAGGCTGCCGCCCGTTCCTCCGTGCACTTGCCTGACGGGCACGCACCGCTGTGCGGCACCGCCCACCTCCTGCCCGGTTATGGGGGCGATAGCGAATGAGGACGCAGGGGCGAAAGCGAATGAGGACGACCAGCAGGTGTCGGTGGACACCGATGATACCTTATGGCTGCCGCACGCGGTCTGGTTATGTGAGCAGGAGGCTGATGCCTCGCTGTCTCCGCTGGAAATTGGTAGGGAAACAAAAATCTCAATTGGCGGGATGGAAGTGGCAGATGTTCCGAGGCAAGTCGGGATTGTTAATGTGCACCTACGGGTTGTTGGGACGACCACGCTTGGTCGTGCCTACTTCGCTTGGCTACGACCTGCTTCGCGCTCTGCACGCTGATAAGTTGATGCACCTCGGCATCCAAAAGACCTTTGGCCGCCGATGCAAAAGGATTTTTTCTGGGCCGGTATGACGGCAGACGAGCAACTGACTTTGTCCACTCATGCCATGATTGTGCGAAAGGAGGAAACTCCTCTGAACACTATGTACCGCCGTTCGTTCCATTGAGGGTGTCCCGCATCAACGAATTAGTTTGCTCGGACATTCTGGGCCCGTTTCCCCCGCGGATAGGGGCAATAAATACCTTCTGGTCGGGGTGGAATATTTTTCTCGATGGGCCGATGGGCCCTGGCCTCTACCGACCAGACGGCAGCGTCATCACGACGCTTTTTTTGAACGGGTATGTCATGGGACAAGGGGGCACCTGAGAGGCTACTCACAGATCCAAGGGCGGAACCTTCTCTAATTGCTTAAGGAGGTTTGTGACGCGCGGGTACAAAGAAATTCGCACTTTCCCCATACCATCCACAACAGACGGTTATGGTGGAACGATTCAAAAGTACCCTCTCGGCCATGCTTGTCACACGGTCAGTGAAAAGCAAACCGATTGGTACTTGCACATACAGGCGTCTTAGCGGCATACCGCATGGTTCCACACACGTCCACGGGATACTCACATTTTTTTTTATGTATGGCCGTGAGAATGTTCCACCCATCGATGTGCAACTGGGTAAGCCGAGTAAACAACCGTCCTCGCTCCTTGCCTGATCACGTGCGGGACTCGTCTGAATGAGTACCGGAGGCGCGTAGAGGCTGTCCATGTGGTGCGCGGCCCGTGGCCCAGGCAGGACGAACGGATATGTCGCGGTCGATCTCTGTACTCGCATGCCTTTGGGGTCAGTGGGAGACCTGGGTGGCTCAACTCGCCCCCCATGGTACCGGCAGGCACTATCCCCTAACTGCACAGTCCGCGTGGGCGGGGGGCCCGTGACGCTGGTAGATGGTTTCGGAACTCACAAACTTATCTCGCGTTCCAGTACAGCAAAACGTCGGTGGGATGTTCATTCCTCGACGACTTAAACCCTATGGTTGACGTGCGTGTCGATCCTTCATCCCACTAGCTGACCTGCCGGGTTCTGCCGAGCTGATTACGGCCGATTGCCATGCCCGTTGCTACCCAGGGGGACTGTGTTGTGCCTCCTACAGTATGAACAGGTTTCTGCCCTGGACATGACCAAGAACCAACAACCTTCTCTTCTTCAAGCTACCACCCTCCTGTCGATCCGGAAGCAAAGCGACCAGACGCTAGGAACGGAGAGGGTCCCGCGTCGCGTACACAATCGAAATCTCTCCCGTTTCGTTAATGTTTGATCGTCTAGCTGTTCTCCCTGTCGTTACCGCGCTGCAGGGGCGCCTAATTGTATGGCGGGTTTTCTTTTCATGGGGTGACTGTTTTTAAGTGTTGTTCGGCGCGGGGACGCCGTTTCACCCTTTGTTGTTAAATGCAACCTTGGTGCCCTAATAAGATGTTTTACAGAATTGGTTGATTACCCTTTCCCAGCCGAGACAGCTGATTTTTCACCGGGGGGGGGGGGGTGGGGGGTGATGTAATAACAGCCATAGAGGGTTCCCGTGGGGATTGGGCTTGCCGGCTCCTGCTTTGTGCCAATAATGGATGAGCCAGGGAGCATGGCCTCGGCGTGATCGCGGCATGTTAGCAAGGCGATGGCCTGGCCAATCGGGGCCTCAGCTAATGGGGAGCTGGATTCAGAGGCGTGGTCCCGGAATTGACAGGGAACCATCGGGAACGGTCAACGCTGTCTATGGAGGATTGGCTGGGGGGTACCACGTGACGAAGGGATTAAGAGAGAGAGAGAGAGCAGTCGAGAGCAGACTTGGGAACGAGAAGAGCGGGAGTCACGCGCGTACGGGGGCTCTGGGTGCCACGTGAGCGGTGGGACTTGGCGGGAAGTCTGCCTCTCTCCGTTGTCTGCCAGCAACGGAGAGTGTGTGTGTGTAAAGTGTACTGTGGAAGTTGAAAATAAAAAGGACTGATTCCGGAAGCCGTCTCAAGAAGGTTTATTACAGTAGTACATGTATACATGACAACGCAGTCACATGGCTGGTTCACAGGGGATGTTCTGAGCTGTAACACTGGCCATTGCACCACCGTGTCCAGATAATGTTATATTAATCCAGAGAGAACAGGGCGCAGCGCTTTCCTTGCATGATGTTTAGTACAAAGTCTAGGTTTCCGAACCACTGGGAGCTCCAATCGGACGAAACGAAACAACAAGTGCAAGCCATATTGGGTATATCATGCTTCAAGTGTTACCTCGCACGCGTGGTCAAAGTTAATTAAATCACTCATTCCCAAAGTTTAATCTCAGAGCAGAGTGGTTTCCTGCTCGATTGAGCATTGAGGTGCTGCTCATCTCCAGTGGTGGAAAGTCCACATTCTGAATCTATCTATAGGACTAGCACTGATGACTTTTCCATAACTTAAATTGTATCGACCCCCATGCATGATGGGCTGAGTCAACCCCCAACCAAGATCAGAAATCGCGACCTTCTGATCGCGAACCACTCGCTGTGCCGCTGTGCCAGCTGGCTACCACAACATATTAGGTCATAAACATTTATATTCAGTTTGTTTAATTTGGCACTCAAGAGTTTAAATTAATAAATAAATTTGTAAAGATAACTTGTTAATTAAATGCAAAAGGGCAAATCCTACCTTCAAGCATAATATCGTTAAACTTTGAAGTCTGTCATTTATTTTGAGTCCAAAAATATGACACCATTTAAACTTCGACTTCTCCATAATTCATGGACTGTGCGAAGACATGGGCTGACAAACCCCCAAAATAACCCTCTTGTGACCATCATTAAATCAATTAACATTGAATTCTGCTATTCCCGGGTCTAAATGAGTATTCTGTAAATCCCTAAAGATTAGCAATAAATTAGGATGACAAAAAAATGCCACCAGGGCCATGCCATTGCAGCCACAGCAGTGTTGGTGGGAATTGAACATTTCTCACTTCCCTGAAATGTCTGTAGTGAGCTGCTAAGAGATTTACATTCTCTTCCAGAGTCGCTACAGAGCGCCCTCTTCAAAGTACAGTACTTAACACAGCACTCCCAACAGAGGGATTATTCTTATAAAATGTCTTGTTAAATGGCCACATCTTGCACTGTGCTATGAACTAAAGCAGCCCGATTAAAATCCCAGGCCATGGATAATATCAGTGGTGAGTGAAATCATTTAACTCTTGACTGACACAGCATGGCGTTCACCCAGCAGTCGATTTGACAATGGACGAACATATTATTGTTTAGCATCGTCTTCCTAAATAAGGGTTGCCAACTTTTTCGACAGAAGAAAACCAGGACTTATTTCTCAGTCAGCCTAGGTCAAGGGTTGGCAAACCTGCGGCTCCGGAGCTGTATGTATGAGGCTCTTTGGCGTCCCTCCTTGCGGGCAACTATCGAAAAAACACTTAATTTAACTGAAAGATAATTGAATAAATATAGCAGGGAATGGGTCACTATGAAATGTCTTGGTGACGACAAAAATGTACAGCAGTCAAACTCTATCGTTAAAGAATAACTAAGGGGGGAAAACTAGAGTGCGAACAATTCGCTTTGCATGTGATTCTTACTTTCCAACTCTGTTGGTCAAACACAAAAAAACTGCCCTTTTTCTTTGACAGATTGCCGACCCCTGGTCTAGGTTTATCGAAAACTGTGCGAAATTCTGTAATAAAGTTCAACACAATAATACTGATACCCGACCTTGGTGCAAATCAACTCCTGTCACCCAGACATAGACGCCAATGCCCGAAATGTCCGGGGTAAAGCCTGGACAGATGGCAACCCCTATCTAAATTATGAGGTCGCACTCATTTCACACAATGTTCTTGCCACAAATGAACCACAATACCTTGGTGATCGCGTCAAGGAACATAAACCACATCACACGAACTCCTGTCATCCTCGCAGCAACTTTTGGCTCGCCATCGAACAAAGACGGCCACTGCGCTTTCGAATGCACTTCTGCGGCCGTCTGGAACGCTCTTCCGATATTATGAAGCAACTGGAGCTATTCACTTTTAAATCTAGATTGAAAACTAATTTCTTTAAAACTGCTTTTTATGTTGAGTTTGTTGTCTTTCCACCACACCTCCGATTACCACTGTTGGCTACGTATAGTGCAAATGAAGTTCAAAATGCATACATACAAAGCATCATCTTGTCTGCATTTAAACATTCTAGATGTGAAGCTTTCGTGACTGCAAGGATTAATATTCTTAGGTTTTTTCGGTAAAGTCACGTAGGTAAAAAATTAAAATTATAATTAATAAAAGTAAAATAAAAAATAAAATAAAAATCACGACGTTTCGGAGGCAACACAAGCTTCCATCGTCAGGTGTAACCGTCACAGCACGATTGCTGTATCAAGTAAGATAAATTCCAAGAGACCCGTCCTTGTATATATACTGGTTGAGGGTGGGAGGAGCCAAGGCAGGCACCTGGATCGGAGTTTTGTATTATTATTGTGAGGTTGGTGCGGCTGAGGCCGCTGCTAGGAATGAGCCTTTGTTGTGTCGACTGATTGAACTGGGAGGTACCAGAGTTGTTAAGGTGCGGCTGCTGTAAAGGTGCGGCTGCTGTAAATGGGACTGAGCCTTTGTTATGTAGATGAAACAGCCCTTTGCTATGTTGCTGGGTCGGTAAAACTTAAAGCAGGAAAACCAGTGTGTGAACAAGTATAACCCGTAAAAACAAAGTTTTTCACTATAAATCCTTTATATGCGTGGCGGTTAGAGTCATCTCGTCCTCTGGCTTGAGATGGCTGCCACTATGGGTCAGATGATTGCATGCCACCATTAAGCAATTGGTAATTAAATATAATATTTTTGTCCTAAAAAGTGTAAAATTTGAAAAAAATTGTTTCACGGACATTAATTGTCACGCACAACGAGTCTGTGTGCAAAATGTCAGCTCGATGGATCACGGGAAGTGGGTTAAAAAACGACCGAAAGATTTGCACGGCCGTAAGCACGCAAGCAAGCAAGCAAGTGAACTTAATATAAAGGATTCAATAAAGGATTTAAAAATACATTCGCCTGTGGAGGAAGCGGGGATCGATCCCGCGACCTTTGGCATGGGAAGCGAGGGCGCTACCAACTGCGCTACTCCGCCAGGGCCTGTGGAGGTGTCACGCTCTGGGCTCCTACACTGTGACGTTCAGCCAAAGCCATGAATGAGTTCTATTTGAATAAATGTAAAAAAAAATATTCGCCTGTGGAGGACGCGGGGATCGATTCTGCGACCTTTGGCATGGGAAGCGAGGGCGCTACCAACTGCGCTATTCCGCCAGGGCCTGTGGAGGTGTCACACTCTGGGCTCCTACACTGTGACGTTCAGCCAAAGCCATGAATGAGTTCTATTTGAATAAATGTAAAATCATTTTTTTTTGCCTAAAAAGTGTAACATTTAGGAAAAAAATTTCACGAACATTAATTGTCACGCACAACGAGTCTGTGTGGAAAATGTCAGCTCGATTGGATCACGGGAAGTGGGTTAAAAAACGACCGAAAGATTTACACGGTCGTTAGCAAGCAAGCTAACTTAATATAAAGGATTTAAAAAAGAGTTGTTAAGGTGCGGCTGCTGTAAAGGTGCAGCTGCTGTAAATGGGACTGAGCCTTGTTATGTAGATGAAACAGCCCTTTGCTATGTTGCTGGGATTAATTCTAGATTTGCCAAATATGTGTGGTAAAACTTAAAGCAGGAAACCAGTGTGTGAAAAAAGAAGAAAATGTACGGTAACTGAAGAATAGTGCCTGTCAAATAAGATGGTCCAAATATATGTAGTTAAATCTTTTTGCATGGTTAATAACATATTTCCAATGATTACTCAGTTTGTACCCATCATCACGGTTGAAATTATGTCTGTGTTTGTATATTTGGATGGCTTCGTGTACAAACCTTTGATGGTAGCCAGGAGGTTTGCAGAGTACCTTGGTCTCAGAAAAGACAATTTCACGAGAGCCCACAGCGTTGTGGGCTTTTATTTATTTAATTTTTTTACCTACGTGACTTTACCGAAAAAAACCTAATAATATGTATTTAAAGAGTTTTGAGAATTATAATGCATTATAGTGGCTGTGCTTTCAATGCAACTGTGGAATTGTAGGATAAACAACTGATTGCAGCAAAAGAGTGAAGCTGAATTATCTAAACTCACCTGGTATCGAATTGTACTGCATGTGCGTGTGTGTAACGCGCAGGAGATACGTGTGCATGGTAGAGTCCACTTGGTACTGCGAGAAAATGTCTCTCTAAGTTACGGCTTTAATCAGGCTCCAGCAGCACGAAGTTACTCATGCGTCCTGGCCCCTTGGATGACACTTTTTATCGCGCATGTTGCTCGCTCATAAATTGCCCATATGTTGACGTTGATGGGTAAGCGCTGAGTGGCACCATGCCGAGAGTAGCCATGCGTGATTCTCATCGCGTTAAACATTCTTCAGCAATCGAGACAGGGAGGTCAGCTTCCTCACTCTGAGCCCGAGGCACAGCTCCAAACCTGCTCTTACTGGGATTGCCACGATATAATTACTTGTGATCCTAAACTATTAGAACTATTTTTATTTTACCAGGTGAGGCCCACTGCTATTTATCAGAAGCGACCTGGCCACAAATGATAACTAAACGAAGTGGCTTATTATGTGGCACTCTAAATGCATGTTTATAAACGTGGAGGGGAAAACCGTAGGTCCCAGAGAAAAATCCACGTGACCACGGCGAGAACATGCAAACTAGAAATATACAGGCGTCAGGGTCGGGATCGAACACACTACCTCCTTGCATACCAAGTGAAATAGTTAACATACACCACCACAGCATCCAACATGATCATCATCATCCATGATCAATCCACTGCTGGATGAAGGCCTCCCCAAGCCGCTGCCATCTCTCAGGATCTTACGAAGCTTAAATTAATCCAGCACCTGTACAAGAACTCATCTCATCGCTTCACCTCCTAAATCAGTAGTTCTCAACCAGGGGTACACGGACCCCTGGGGGTACACGGCCATGTCCCAGGGGGTACACAAGGTGATTTTATACAAATGTAAAATTATATCATACATGAGAGTCTCGGTGAATAATCATGTATTAATCTGCCAATATATACTAACTACGATATTTGTTTATCCATATGGCAATCTAGAACGATATAAAATATATGTATAATTTAATTGATTAAAAAAATATATTTTCTAAGAGTAACCAGTGGGCGCAAACAAATTACGTCACGCAAGAAGAGCGTCCCTTGATGTATTTTTATTCACTCGCAGTTACGAGCCAGTTAGGAATATACCTCAAAATATGGACAACTGGCTAAAATATTGATGGTCATTATTCATAAATTTATTTCTCAGAACCACATTGGATCGGGCAAGGGGGTACTCGGTTGAAACAAAATTCAACAAAGGGGGCACAGTAGCCAAAAAGTTGAGAATCATTCTCCTAGACTGACCTCCTCTCTGAAAGTTAGATAAGGTATCTGTTGCTGGCGCATACCCGCTTCCGCAGATGGATGATTCCCTGGATACCCTGTCAGACGCGTGGTTCTTCTCAACCCTTGACTTACTTTCTGGCTTTTGGCAGTTGCCCTTAGACAATAATTCAAAGCCAAAAACGGCATTTCGAAGTCACGAATGCTTGTTTGAGTTTAATCGCTTCCCATGGGACTCCATTCCAGCCCAGCTACATTCCAACGGCTTATGGAATTGGTTTTAGCAGGGCTCCAGTGGGACTCGTGCCTCATCTATCTCGATGACCTCATTGTCTTTGCACGTACATTGGAGGAGCACCTACAATGGTTGCGGGCTATATTTCTAATAATTTCGGGAAAGACAATTTAATATTCAAGCCGCAAAAATGCCATTTCCTGCAGAGGTCGGTCCGATATCTGGGGGACATTGTGAGTGAATCTGAAATAACAACAGACCCCGACAAAATGAGTGTGTGCGTACATGGCCGACCCCCAAAATGGTGGGTGAAGTTCGAAGTTTTGTCGGGTTTGCCTCCTATTACCATTGATTCATGCCCAGCTTCGCGATGATCGCAAAACCTCTGCATGTCCTCACTGTCAAAGGCCGGAAATTTCGATGGGGGACAGAAGAGGAGGCAACGTTTGTCGCGCTGCGGGTTTGGTCAAATCACCTCCTCTCCGATACCCTGATTTCTCCCGAACTTTTCTCCTCGACAGGGACGCCAGCGACACTGGAATTGGCGCCGTGTTGTCCCAGGTTGTGGCTTATGGGAGTTGGGCGTTATCCCCTGCGGAACAGCGGAATTGCGTACCGCGATGAGAATTGTTCGCCATCGTCTATTTTATCAAATTGTACCGTCCGTTCCTCTATGGGAGGGAGTTTGAGGTGCCGTCGGATTATGTGGCCCTTCAGTACGCGCTGCGGGTCAAACAACCGTCCAGGCAGCTCTCGCGGTGGCTAGAGGTCCTTTAGGACTATGCCTTTAAGGTATCCTACAGAAAGGGCGTTCACCATAGTAAGTCTCAACGCTGGCACCTCGAGACTCATGTGCATGCCTCACAGGTGCAGGATGCTGCAAACCCTCTGCTGTGGAGTTGCCTCAGGCTATGACAGCGTCTGCGGACGCTCGGCCTCACGTAAGATGAATGGGGGCACCTCCAGATGGAGGACGCCTCCCTGCTCAAACTGCGGTGCCGTGTCGGCAAGGCAGAGGGTCAGAGTATTAGACAAGGAGTGTCACCGGCTACACCCACAACTTGTAAATGTGTACATACGTACCTCTCTCTGGTGCCGGTGGAGACATGGCAGAGAAGCAGGCCCTAGAGAACAGGGTCTCGTCACAGAGACAGAGAGAGGGGACGTGCCGACACGGGGTAGTGAAGGGGGCCCGGAAAAGAGGGCCCTAAGGTCACGTGACGATGGCCCCGGTTCCGTCAGGAGAGACCGAGCAGGGGGCGTGGCCGGAGACGGAGTGAGGCCACGCCCAAGAGGATAGGAGGGACGTAGTTGTCTGGGAGAGGGAACTCATCATGCGAGGTCGCGTCATTTGGGTCGTCGGTCGTCAGGGAGTTATGTTACATAGAGACCCAGTTGGGTCTAGGATAACCCAGAGTGTAGATACCCCGTAGCCATGTTAGTTGTTAATAAATCGTGGTGCCTCCAGATCTCTGAGTGTGTCTCGTGAGCCACATTCCAGTTGCACCGTGCAACTGTGAGAAATAGCGATGGCTCAGGAAGCCTTTCATCTCGGAACGTCGAGATTATGGCTGATGATGATGGAGGCAATGTAACATATGTATGTACGTATGTTGAACTTCTTTCGCACCGTATGTAGCCAACCGTGCTAATCGGAAGTGCGGGGGAAGGACGACAAAACAACCGAAGCTTAATGAGAGTTCACCGTCTGTGATGTTGTCTTCCACCATTAACGTTTGAGCTCAAGGTGCAAGCCAGAAATACTATGCAAGCTCTTTGCGGTCACACGATGCGGCGGTGGCGCCCTGACCTCATTGGCACGCCGCCTCAATCGCCCGGGATGCCAGGAGCAGCATAACTGCGGAGTGTAACGCTGCAGGGGAATTATTTCCAGCAGGAAGACAGATAAGATTGATACATTTTATTTATTTTATGAGGAAAAGCCCCAAATAAGCTGTTAGACCCGATTTCATGGGCGTCCTGTGATGGTTTAGAGATCTTAGTTGCAATCGTTGTTACATAGGTTGCGATACAGACGGCGAGTATCGGTGCACGCTTTACACGTTCCAGTGATAGGGAACTGGTAGCAAATGTAAACGAAGCCTCATACATAGTTCTCTAGAGCGGTGGGTCTGATCCATGGGTACGCGGACCCCGGGGTAACGTGACAATGTTCCAGGGTGTGCGTGAGGTGATTTATAAATGTGCGAATTGATATCACACAAGAGAGTAATTGGTGCATAATTAATCATGTATGAATCTGCCAATATAAAATAATTACGATAAAATGTAAATTCACGTAGTAACATAGAACGATATAAAATACCTTTCTAAACTCGTTGATCGTAAACAATTCCGTTTCCAACAGTAATAGCTAGCGCAAACAATTTGTGTGATGCATGCAGAGCGTCCGTTGATTTGTTTCGTTATATTTGTTTGCAGTTACTTGCTAGTTAGGATACCTTACAAAATGGACAATGTGTCGAAATATTAATGTTCATTATTTATCATTCAATTGCATTCATAATAGAGGTTTTTGGGTTAGATCGTGTAAATATATAAATGTGTCGTTAAAACCCACCACCACCCAACACAGCCAACTAGTAAGGGTTGTCATGTAAGCAGAACATGCCAATTCGATCTATCATAAAAAAGCTCTATTATGGATGATATTGGTCGCGAAAGCCTACGTGTTAATCTGACTAACCTCTATAGGGAGGATACTTTTCTTCAAACCAGAAAACTGGAGAAACTCCGAATTAAGCTAATGAAGCTGTTGTCTTCACTGGCGTTCCACAAAAGATGCAGAGATTTAAAGGTAATTCCACACCCAGTTAAAGCAACTCATCACATTAAGTCACTTAAAGCTAATCAAATACTACATAAAGCTAGTGAGTTGCTGCTAAAAGAGAGAATACAGCAAAATATAAGTTAACTAAGTCACATTTCTAAATCACTAATGTCCTTACACGTAAAAATGAATAACAGCGTCTCTTCAGATCACTGGAATATAATCGACACAAGTACACAGCAATCAGCTGATAATATATTTAACAAAACTAACACTACTCAAATTAACAAATGTTCTAGACTAACTAACAACGCTAAACTAACAAAATAACATTTAATAAACAAAACGGTTATCAACATGACTAACGCTTAATTATCCAGCGATTTGGTTTCAGTTCCGTCTAAAGGTCTTAAGTTTGTTGTTGCCCCACATACAATCCCTGTCAATGAGATAATTGCTGAAGTGAAATCAGCAGTAAGACATCTCCCTCATAATCAAGCTGAGATGACTAGGCACGAGGTTGCCAAAATTATTGAGAATAGCAAAGTGCCAAAAACAAATATTAACTTCAGTGAAGCAACAGCCTTTAGAGAATTGAGAGCAAAATAAATATATCCAAATGTTTGCTGCTGATAAGGGCTGATTGACTGTTGTGATGCGCCGTGAGGACTGTGATAATAAAATCAAAGATTTACTGAATGAAAGTACCTACCTTAAAATTAAACGAAACCCAACCAGCACCTTGGAATGTAAAACAACGGCAATAATTGCCAAGTCATCAATTCCCAAGGGAGATCAACACCTGATCAAACCAAGGGCATCAAAACCACCAAGACTTTATGGGCTACCAAAAATTACCAAACCTGATGTCCCATGAAGACCCATAGTTAGTACAATAGGCCCTGCCACGTACAAATTAGCACAATACGTAACGAAACAAATACAGCCCGACATCGGTAGGACCTCTTCGTTCATCAAAAACTCTGAACATCTCGTTAATATAATAAAAGATATTAAGCTTAATCCTAATGATATTATTGTATATTTTGTTGTGACCTCTCTGTTCACGAGGCTTCCAGTCAATTAAATTACTCGACACTGGTAGCAAACACAGGTTTAGCCAAAGATATCCCAAGACTTGCTGAACACTGCCTAAAGAACACCTACTTCTTGTGGCAAGGTGACTTCTATAAACAAAAGGAAGGAGCAGCAATGGGCTCTCCTTTGTCTCCTGTGATAGCAAATTTGTACGTGGAAGATTTTGAAACAAAAACAATAGCTTCAAACACACAAAAACCATCTGCTTGGTTTAGATATGTGGATGACACATTGGTGGTCTGGCCACACGGCAAAGATACACTGAACGCATTTCTAAATCATCTCAGCTCGCAAAACCCATCCATCCAGTTCACCATGGAAGTGGAAGCTGACAGAACTCTACCATTTCTGGATATTCTTCTTTGACGGGGTAGAAATTATCAAATAACACTCAGTCTTGATTTGAAGCTTTCATGACTGCAAGAATTCATACTCTTTGGTTCTTTCGGTAAAGGCACGTAGATAGAAAAATAACTAATAAATCACGACGTTTCGATAGCAACACAAGCCATTGTCTTCAGGTGAAACAACACAGCAGGCGGACTGCTGAGGCAGGAGGAAATGTAGCGAGAGAGACACCGCAACCAGTAGCCACATACGCCTGTGGTGGGTTCAACCTAAGGGCAAGTGGACGGGGCTAGGGATGGAATTAGGAAGTAAATGCAAGATCGCAGAGCAAGCACACCTCGGCCAATCCGAGGGGGGAGGGAGGGGAAGGGAGGGGGAGGGGCCGCCGCAACTGGCGAGTGGGTGGGGGTGAAATTTACAGAGGTGTAGTGACTGTGATTGTCACTGTGTGGTGCCGGGCTTACGAAGCCACTGCGGATAATGTTGGCATTATGTGTAGCCCGCTTACTGGGCGTAGTACCAGCCCTAACGGGGCTTAGGTGAGCGCTGCTCAGTGCGGAGGCACCACGTACAGTGTGCGGTGCGGGCTCCCGGTGAGGGAGCGAGAGGGAGTGTCAGCCAGCCAGGGTTACGTTGGGGCATTATACGCTGGTTGACCTGCCGACACGTGACCGGATGATATTGGAGGGGGGCCACCAGTGGACGGGGGCCGCTGGGCAGTTACGTGGTATAAAAGAGCTTACGGAAGCCTTCGGGAAAGAGCTCGAGAGATCTAGAAGGTGGGCGGGGCGAGGGGCGGAGCCAGCCCCAGCCGCGGCCGATATAACGGGGGCCCCGTGAGGGGCTCGGGGTTCTTCGTGTTGCTGGTGATGAAGATCCACATCGGGTAAAAGAAGCCTCTAGCCACGCAGTCCGGGACCCAGCATGTGGTCCGGGCCGGGATAGTGAACCGTGTCTCGTTCTGCCGTAGCGTGGCTAGATGAGCATTCAACACCCAAGTGTAGGTTGTGTTGTGTTATGTTATGTTTAGTTATTGAATAAATAGTGTTGCTCCCAAGACAATGTCTGCGACTCAGTTGGACTCACGACAGAGGGAACAAGGTGATAGAGAAAAAAGATTTCAAACTTAGCAAACTTAGAAATGTAATGCAACTCAGAGAGTCGGCCAACACAACAGTTACCATAATACCTGGTTGAGCAACGTCCTTCATAAAGATTGCTAAATTTTACATCCATCTTTTCGGTGGAAGTCATGCCTGAGTTGTGTGGAAATTCTCCCTGTAGAGATGGTTCAATCTTGATTTGAAGCTTTCGTGACTACAGGAATTCATAACTGCTGTGTTGTTTCACCTGAAGACGATGGTTTGTGTTGCTATCGAAACGTCGTGATGTATTAGTTCTTTTTCTATCTATGTGACTTTACCGAAATAACCAAAGAGTATAACACCCAGTGTTTACCGAAAGAAAACGCATACTCACGCCTATCTGAATGCAGTCACACCATCACTCCACACATAAATCTGCTCTTATAAAGACGCTTATTCATCGAGCTAAGAAAGTGTCAGATGGTGACAGTCTGAAAAGTGAAATTCAACATGTTAAAGAAGTGCTGCAAATGAACGGCTAAACTGATGCACAAATCAACAGGGCATTGAATACCAAAACCAAATCAAATGACACGAGCATTGAAACTGCCAAAGTAATTAAAAGATCAAAATACCGTACATTGCGGGAGTAATTGATAAACTAGCCAGATGTTTGGAAAAACAAAACATCCGAGTCAGATTTGGCACGGTACATAAAATACAGAATTTAATATCTGGTACAAAAGATGTATTACCGAAGCTATCAACAGAAAGTGTGTACAGGATTAACTGCATGTGTGGTGAATGTTATGTTGGGCAAACAGGACGAATGATCAGCACGAGACTAAAAAAACATCAGAAATATTAAATTCTCCATAATGCAACTGTCAGCAGTAGCAGAGCACGCATGCCAACAAGGACACTCAATGGATTTTGATAATGGTGAAGTTTCGTGCAAAACTAGCTACTACTGGCCAAGACTAATTAGATAATCTATAGAAATTGAAAGAAATCAAAATAACTTTAACCGTTCGAATAGCTACCGTCTTAGTGCTGCGTGGAAGCAAATCAAGTAATACGTAATTTAAATGCAACCATACAAAGGGCAGCGTACTTCAATAGGGATTACCGTTGGTAGGGCTATTTTAATAAACACAATAGACCGGAAGGACAAGTTCAAATGGCTGGCATAATGCACATGCATAATCTACGTTTCCCCAGTAATTCCCCCCCCCACATTGTGCAAGAGCGCAGAAGGGTGGTCAACACATCTACGCCTCTGAATATGGAACAAAACAGTAAGGGGCCGTCCATAAATGACGTCACGCTATTTTGGACGATTTTTGACCCCCCCCCCCCCTTTGTAACACGGCGTCCCAAAAAGTCAGACCCCCCCCCTCAAATATGACGTCACAAAGTTCTGCCCCCCCAAAAAAATATAAACATGCTTCAAATCGTCTTGGTTCTTTCGGTAAAGTCACGTAGAAGGGAAATAATAAAATAATAAAAATAAAACAATAAAATACAATTCTCACGACGTTTCGGCCACAACGCAAGTCAGACGCTGTCTTTCCGACAGACCTGTTCTTCACCTGAGGACGGCTGCTTGCGTTGTGGCCGAAACGTCGTGAGAATTGTGTTTTATTATGTTTTCTTTTTATTATTTTATTATTTCCCTTCTACGTGACTTTACCAAAAGAACCAAGAAGATGAATCCCTGCAGTCACGAAAGCTTTAAATCGAAATGTACGCTTCAAATCGATTTGAAACTATTGTAGTGCGTATTTAATGTGGCGCTGCACTCTGATGTTGTAGGAGAAAACATTTATTAAAAAGTCTACTTAATTAAGTAGAAGATGTCGTCTATATTTATTTAAGGTTGCGCATTTTGACGTGACGTCACATTTCTCAAACCCTCCCCCCCCCCATCGTCACACATCGTCACAAATGTCTGAACCCCCCCCCCCCCCCCAGGTGCGTGACGTCATTTATGGACGGCCCCTAAGACTTATCCACAAATCTGGCTGTCGCCTGATGAAGCGAGTTGTAATTACTGGCGAAACCTCGTACTCAGTTTGTAAATTTTGTGGCTTGGCTCTCCAACACACCGGTGTGCTGTGCTAGTGACGAATTGGCACGTTCTGGTGTGGACCAATCAGTTTAAAGGACAATGCATATATTATCAGAGTGTTTTTTGTTTGCATTTTGACTGCAAGTATTGTGGTTAATGCAGACATGAATCCTTGTTAAAGGTTTCAGTTTTGTTGCCAGAAAAAAGGGGAAAAACCCTATTATTATTGGCACGTTCTGTTTACGTGACAACCCTTACTAGTTGACTGTGTCGGGTGGTGTCGGGTTTTAACGACACATTTATATATTTATGCGATCTAACCCACAAACCCCTATTATGGATGATATTGGTCGCGGGAGCCGACGTGTTAAACTGATCAATTGCATTATTTATTTCTCAGAACCATCGCTTGAAACAAAATTCAACAAGGGGTGTACAGTAGCCAAACGAAGCTTGCTAACCACTGCTCTTCGTGGATGGGCCGCGCGTTGACGACGCAGCGAATTTTCACGCAAGTCCGCGTTGTGCATCAGCAAAATGAACCGGAGGAACGAGTGAACAACTCCGCCAAGGAAGACTGTGTCCAAACTACAGTGGTGGCTGATATGTGTGTGGGCCAGTTGCGCTGGAGCCCCATACAACAACGTAGGGAAATTTATCTCGCTCACCCATTTAATCAACTGGGTCAGAGCCTCCTCGCACACAGCCCCGACCACCCCCCTGTGTAAACGGAACGAATAAAAACCAAACAGCGACTGCTGCTGAATGATGGGGGCCCTCCCTTGCCGCCGCTGCCTTCCCGCACCCCCTCGCTAACGCCGATCTGCTTTTCCTCGGTGTAATAACAGCAACGCTTGCCGCTGCTGTGTTTACTGTTATTGCTCGCTCACTCAACCGCTCTGTCGTCGTTCCCTCCATTTGTTGCTCTGTGCCTCAAGCGAGCGACGGCTGCGTTCTTCTCCCCCCCAAATCCCCCCGGTGCCACGATTCCCGTCGTTAATGCTCTTTGGGCTTCACAACTTGGGACCAATATTTTAGGGTCACGTCCTGGATTACTAGATTATTATTATTATTATTCCTACCCAGACTAAACAATTCCATTGACAACTTATTATGGTGAATACCTTGCAAACATAACTTGAAAACGTATTGGATCCTCATGATTGTGCCAGGAACATGATTGTGCCAGTGACATCCTGGCAGGGACATCCTGGGACAATAATGAGGTTCTCAGTTTTTCCTGATGAACATGACAAGAAGAGTGAAAACTTTCTCTGCCAATGACTCTCTCTCAAAACAAAGTATACACACACTTCCATTCCCCCCGATGATACAAATGTGGCACTGTTTCTAGACACGGTCTTAAGATGCAGTTACATTTAGATGAACGACCAATAGATTAACTAAAAATGGCATGCGAAAGGTTAAACATTCAAGGTCTAAACAGGGGTTGACTGAGCCCTTCGTCCTTTTTGGGTGGATAAAATACAGAACCACTTTGTTGCAAACCAGCAGTGGTCGTACAATGAAGGCATTGACCAATGTCCTTTGGGCAGGATACTTTTTTTTACTTGACTCGCAAACCTACCGGACATCTGTGAAAAAGAGCTTCATATGTCATTGGATTGCTCCAGTATAAATACATATTTTGATTCTGAAAACTCAAGTCAAAAGGGGGAAATTTGCATGCTGGCACTGGGCTACTTATGCGTAGCAGTCCACTCCATCTCAGGTTGTTCTATTAGCCTCACCATGACAAAGCACTCCGGCAGGAATGCGTGGCTCGCTGCTAACGTGTGGCTCATACCCACGTGTCTCCGTGCCTCGGCAACAAAAGCATGGGCTGCTTGCTTTACACCACTGGTTCTCAACCGGGGATACGCGGAGCCCCTGGGGGTAACGTTGCAATGTCCCAGGGGGGTACGTGATGTGGTAAATAAAGTGTGAAATTATATCATACATTAGAGTTATTGGTGAACAATCATGTATGAATCTGCCAATATAAATAACTACGATAAACTCTCAATCCATATGGTAACCTAAAACAATATACAATACCTTTCTAAACTCAATGTGGTTTCCAAGAGTTACCAGCGAGCGTTAACTAATTAAGTCACGCATGCAGAACGTCCGGTTTTGTTATTCTCTTGCAGTGACTAGCTCGTTAGGATACCTCAAAAAATTAACAATTGGTTAAAACATTGCTGTGCATTATTCATGTTGGGTCGGACAAAGGGGGGTAACTCGGTTGAAACAAAATTCAACAAGGGGTGTACAGTAGCCAAACAAGGTGTTGAGAAACACTGATCCACACCCCTGGCGGTCTGAAGCCTACCGAGTGAATTCCGCGTTCCCCTGAGGAGCGCCGGTCTCCGTGTAAGTGGCACCTTTCTGCAGAGCAGTGCTCATTGAATCAACCCTAGAGGCAGGATCGGTTAAGTAGAGATCGCCCATTGAGGTGTGAACTCAAACCTTTCGGATTGTACGTCGAGTACCATGCCACGGCACCAGATAGACATCACGTCCCCTTTGGCATTCATCCTGCAGTGGATTGGCAGAGGGCTATACATTCATATTATTAAATCAAGAATAGACATTAAATCCCAGAATGTAAATCTAATGCAGATATTCAAGAACATATTTTTCATGATGAAACTCCAAGTTTTAGTTGAGTGTGCCGGCCTGTATTCAATTCATTGCTGGATGAAGTCCTCTCCATGCGATGTTGGTCATGTGCCGGGATCGGCGACCGAAATAACAAGAAGACCAATTTTTTTTCGAATTCGGTTACAAACTACATATTTAAAGAGCTGCAATGCAATGTGAATACATGCGTAGTGACGTTGAATGAGTCACTGTAGTGCGTGGCGCTGGCAGATTGGTAGACAATGGAATTAGGGGTAGCAGCCCGTTCTACCAGCTGGACCCATGGGCCTAGCCCGGAGCCTGGCCGCGCTGGGGAGAATAGAAGGCGAGTTCCGACTCCCAGTTGGGGCCTGCTGCCATCAGGAATGGAACTCGTCATGCTGCTGTCGTCGTGGTCTTCGCCTCTTCAAGCTGTGGGTTTGAAAACATGTTGGCTAACCAGACCCGGTATGGAGTTATCCCCTATGGCTGTGAGAGCCGGACTAAACAAGAGCGATAACGCCTCCTACTAGTGTCTCCGAATTAGTACACGACACATGGATACATATATCACGTCACGAATCAGTCTGTAGAGAGCAGCCTACGGCTCCGGAGCCGCGGGTTGCCGACCCCCTGGACATGTGTGGCACATACCCGCTGCTGATGTTAGCCGTGGCTGGGAATGAAATTCAGGTCACGGGGTTCATAGCACTGGGATGCTGGCCACTCTGCACTACCACGTGCATCACCGGTAGCAATTATGAAACTGGCCTTTCGGGAATCCACAATTCAATGGTTGCGCCTCATGGGCATGCGGACACTAACTCTCTCTCTCCCGGCGTGAACACGCACAACTGGTTGTGTAACAAAGCATTAATGGATTAAAATCGATTCGCTAACGACTAATTCATAGCATCGCATGCTGAAGAATCAATGTCTCTCAATGCATGTGAAGTATGGGAATTGACGGCAGGAACTTCTTGACGGGTAACACACTTTTATTAAATCCTTTAGGTATCACAATACAACGTGTGGTCTCTCTTCTTCCTCCGACACACTCCACAAATCTCGTGTAAGCTCTAGGCCTCTGGCTACACCCGATACACTTGACTCGTGTAGACCCTATGCCTCTGGCTACACACAATATACTCGACTCGTGTAAGCCCTATGCCTCTGGCTACACAATACACTCGACTCGTGTAAGCCCTATGCCCTGGCTACACATAGTACATTCGGCTCGTGTAGACCTATGGCTACACCCACTACACTCGCCTCTGGGTTACACAGGGTCCCGGTCCCCTTAGGACAGCGGGGCTAGGTACCGCAGGGCTCTAGGTCTTCATCCCCGTCTTCCTTCTTCGCTGGTTACACACTGCCCTTACGCCTGTGTGCATCCCCTTTTATAGCCCCTGCTCACGAGGGACGGAGCTGATGCGGCGTCGACGTGAGCGTCGTTCCTTAATGACCCAATCACGACGCACTCTCTCTCAGCGCGTCACCGCCCACAGCCAATCGGTACCCCGTAACCCACGACCCCGCGCTGACCCCTGATCCTCCACCGTCAGCGCGCGTCACCACCTACACAGCCAATCATCACGCACTGTGCATACGATCCTTAATCCCAGCGCGTATCACCTCTACATCACCCCCTCCCACATAGCTTGCAGCCGGCCCGGCTGTTAACCTACAACACAACATAACGCAACGCAGTAATAAAGAACTCCACATCCCAGTGTGCCCCGTAACACAACAACAACAACATAACACAACCTTAAATATGAAGCAATATACAGCCCGACGAACAACACAATACAAGCGAACACCGTAAAACGAACGCGCCAAGTGTCACTGTGACCCACGCAGTGCCGAGGCGCTCCGGCTGCCTCGACTCCGCACGTGGTAGGTTACACAAAGTAGCGCGACCTAGCGCGAGTCCGTCTGGCCGGTCCGTCGTATGGAACGGGACGTTGGCGACCGTCCGGTGTCTCCGGCAGCTCTAGACGGCACGGGTCGGGCCTGGAAGGACCGGCCCCGCCGTGAAGATCCGGCCGCCGGTGGTCGGCAGCAGTCAGTTCCGAGACACCTGGGAGCGGATCAGGCGGAGACATGTGAGGAGCAGGCAAGGACAATTCCCCCTCAGGGTCGTCGGTCACGTCACATGCTCGGCCCTCACGACACAAGGGGAGGCCATACGGAGGCGAGAACGGTTTCAGTCGGGAGGGGTGGACGTACCAACGGCGTTTCCCCCATTTTATCTGAACGCACTGGGGGCGTGCCACCCGCACGACCTCCACGGGTCCCCGCCACGGCTTCAACAATTTAGGCGACGTGGCCAAAGGTGCCTGAGGGCAATGCAGCCAGGCCTTGTCACCTGGTTCCCAATTGTGCACGGACACCTTCCGTGCCCGCAACCGCTCGTTCGCAATTTGGCGAGCCCGCGAATTAAGCCGTGCGGCCTCCCTTGCCTCTGTCAGTTTATGAATATTAAATTTAATATGCTCTGCCAATTTAGAATTAGTTCGTGGTGCGGGCAGACCCAGCTGCGTTTCCATGGGCGGGTCGGCTTCCCGACCGTACATTAGAAAAAACGGGGAAAACCCCGTAGCTGCATGGGGGGCCATTCTATACGCGGCAAGGACCCCAGGGACCTGCAGGTCCCAATCAACATGCGACTCACACACCTGCTGGCACAGCATAGAGGTCAATGTCCTGTTAAGCCTCTCCACCATCCCGTCCGTCTGCGGGTGGTACGGGGAGGTACGCACCTTTTTGGTACCCAACAGGTCGCACACCTCCTGCAGTAATTTACTCGAAAAATGTTTCCCTTGGTCAGTCAGCAAGCGTTTGGGAGCCCCCTTGTCCAGGACGTAGCCCTGGACAAAGGCGTCCGTCACAGCCGCCGCCGACTGGTTGGCGAGTGGCCACGCCATAGGCCACCGGGTAAAATATTCGACCCCCACCAACAGGTACTTATTACCCCTAGGCGTGACCGGAAAGGGCCCCAGAATATCGAGTGCAACGAGCTCGTTAGTGCGCGAGACCTGAATAGATTGCAGCGGTGGATTAGCTGCCACGGGCGGTGGTTTCCGTCTGGCGCACTCAACACAACCGTTCAGAATATTCACCACGTCACCCCCCATTCCCGGCCAATAATAGTCACGCTGAAGCAGGGCAAGCGTTTTGTTAACTCCCAAATGCAAGAGGCGTTCGTGTGCGGCCAAGACAACCTTCCCCCTCACAGCAGAAGGCACCACAATCGCATGCCGTCGGGACAAACTGTCCCATCTCATCAACAGGCCCTGCTTAAGCTCGTAGGAGCCAGTTCGGTCGTGGCTACCTTCGGAACCCTCCGTCTTTCGGCGCAATGTCAGCAGGGAGCTGTCCGCCATTTGGAGACGGCCCCACTCAATCAACGACAGTGAGAGCAGCGAGTCCTGACCCCCTGGGGTAGCGGGACCATCCCCAATTGGTGTGCTCGCGGTCGCAACCAACGCCTCCCTACCTTCCGTAACCGGAGGTTTACAGCGCGCCGATCCCGATAAGCACGCACATTTGTGACAAGGCAACAACCGCGACAGGGCATCGGCATTCGTGTGTCGCAACCCTTTACGGTACGTAGTCGTGAACTGATAGTCCTGGAGGACTTCCAACCACCGCGACAATTGGCCCGAGGGCTGGGCAACCCGTAATGAATACTGGAGCGCCGCATGGTCCGTCCGGACCGTGAAATGACGACCATAGAGATATGGCCTGAATTGTTGTACAAAAAAAACAATGGCAAGTAGTTCACGACGGGTGACGCAGTAGCGCTGCTCTGCCGGCGACAACACCCTGCTACCATAGGCGAGCACCCGTTCGACCCCTCCAACGACTTGGGACAGCACTCCCCCAATGCCCGTGTTGCTAGCATCCGTGTCTAGCAAGAAGGGACTCTCAAAGTCCGGATAGCACAAGGGTGGGGCCCTTACCAAGGCGTCCCGGAGGGAGCAGAATGCAGCCTCCTCCTCCGGTCCCCACCGGAACTTCACTCCTTTTGCCGTTAGAGCGTGCAAGGGCTTTGCAATGGTGGCGAAGTGCTCAACGAATCGGCGATAATACGAAGCAAAACCGATGAAACTGCGCACGTCTGACACTGACGTGGGCGTCGGCCACGAACTGACACAGTCCGTCTTCGCAGGATCGGTAGAAATCCCCGAAGAGTCGACAATGTGACCCAAGTACCTCACGGATTTACGAAAAAGATGGCATTTGGCCGGTTTAAACTTTAATTTAGCCGATCGCATTCGCAAGAACACCCCTCTCAATCGCTGGAGGTGTTCTTCGAACGTTTTACCGAAAACAATGACATCGTCAAGGTAAATGAGGCACGTCTCCCACTGCAAGCCCGACAAAACCAATTCCATAAGACGCTGAAACGTCGCAGGAGAGGAGTGAAGTCCCATGGGTAACCGGTTAAACTGAAACAGGCCCCCTGGAGTCCGGAATGCAGTCTTAGGCTTAGACTCCTCGTCGAGTGGCAACTGCCAAAATCCGGACAATAAATCAAGAGTCGAAAAGTATCACGCACCGGACAATGCGTCGAGAGACTCGTCCATCCTGGGGAGCGGATACGCGTCGGCCACCGAGATCTTATTCAGGCGGCGGAAATCGACGCAAAATCGCAGGGACCCGTCCTGCTTTTTAACGAGCACAATAGGTGCTCCCCAAGGACTGGAAGAAGGCGAAATAATGTCGGCTTCCAGCATATCGTTAACTGCCGACTGAACATGTTCCTTCTCAGCAGGACTCAGTCGGAAGGGATTTTGCCTGACCGGTGCCGCATCGCCCGTTTCAATGTGGTGGCGTAGCAGGTCCGTGCATCCGATATCATACTTATGTTTACTGAAGACATCCGAAAATTCAATCAGCAACCCGCGCAACGCACCCAACTGTAGCGCTGACAAATCGTCAGAGTCCGCGCACAGCATATCAATCCAATCTAGGTCCTCCTTTGATGGTACGCTATTCGTGGGGCTCGGATCAGCCTGCGCAACCAGCCTCTCCTCCGCAGGGACCCGTGCCGCGTGAGCCAGCACGGTGCCCTGCTGAATGACGGCCGGCCGCGCCCCAGCGTTTAAAACCATGACAAACGGATCCCTGTCTGCCCCAACCAAAGTGTGAGCCACCGATAAATCGAGACCTCCAACAGCCCTATTAGAAGGACCCAGAAGCATGGCCTGTTCCGAGGCCTCCTTCCCCCATGGCTTCCGTAACCGGAGGGGAATCAACATTTGTGAACCCGGGGGCACGTGCACGGTCTGTGTTGCTAACGCCTGAATGGTAGCGCACGCCGTCCGAATTACATTAGGGCTCGTCAAAAATGAAATACGGCGACCCGATGGTAGTTCAATGCAACGCTGATCAATGAGAATTTTGATGGGCATTTTCGCCAAAAAATCAGTGCCCAATAGGCAAGGAACCGCCAGGGAAGATGAATCGAAAACGGGTCCCGACAATTTGATATCACCAATGCAAATGGATGCCCTAATCTGACCGATAATGCCCAACGATTCCCCGTTTGCGGCGTAAAATGGCACATCCACCGGAAGAAGCGGACGACATTGTACCGGGAGAATATTATAAATGAGATCCGAAATAATAGTCGCCGATGCCCCCGTGTCCACTAACACCCTGACCTCGACCCCATCAATCGATCCGGTAACGACGGATGAACCCGCTGAGGCAGCCACTATTCTGTGCCCCAATTCCGACCATTTAATGTCTCCCCGGTCCCGGCCGAACCCCCCTCTCCGAACCGAATCCCCGAACTCTACTCGGCTCTCCCTCGTCGCAACGCGACGACCCATACGTGTCGAGTATGCGGGCCAAGCATGTGAGGTGCCGCGACTTGCCGGGGTTTGCAGTGATGACTTGGGGCCTTGGTCGTCGTCCAGCCGAGGTCCCATGGCGCGCTGACGTGGGGCGCGGCAACCGGAGGCCACGTGGCCACGAAGGCCGCAGTTATAGCAGGTGATGACAGTAGTCGGAGATCTCGGTTGCTCCAGCTTGCGGGCCGCTCGCAGAGGCGAACGACCCCCCGACCTCCAGTCCCCCGCTCGTCCCGCGATGAACGCGTCCTCTCGTGGGCTGACGACTTGGGGCACGGTGTCAACCGGACCCGGAGTTGAGGCCACGGCAGCGTTGCAGACGACCCCCTGCTTTCGTTGAAGGACCTCGTGCGCTTGCATGCTCGTGGCGACCCGTAATGAAGAAATATCGGTGTCGTCGGCCGTGTTGATGGGGACCCCCAGGTCCTGCGCCAACTTGAGCAGCTGCTCCAAAACCATCGCATCTTGGCCCTCCTCGTCCATACGAGGGAACGCGGCGTCAGCGAGAGCGAGCAACGCCGTGCGGTAGGCGAGCACGGTCTCCGTGTCCGCCTTCCGTCTTGCGTAGAAATGATGGCGGCACGCCGAGGGAGGACCGTAGACTTTGGCCATGAGAGCCAGCGCATCCTTGAGCGTGGAGCGGTCCGACCTGCGTGCGGACGTGAAGGCCGCGAGCGCGTTGTCGTCCAGCATGGCAGGCAGTGCCCGCAGTGCCGTAGCGTCGGACCAGGCGGACATCTCTTGATGCGCCAAAAATCTGCGCTGAAATTGGCTCCAATCCCCGCCTTCCGCCTTGAATGCTGACAACGTGGGAAGGCGCTGCTGAAAGATAAAGTCGTCCTCCTCATCGTGCTTCCTCTCTGCCCCCCCGTCGGTGTGTAAGATGGCGGCCCCAGTGGCGGGTGTGTGATGGCGGTCCGCCGCGCGCGTTGGTGACGTCAGCGGCCGCGCATGGAGAACCGCTGCCACGTGGTGATGGCCGTTCCTGCCAAAAGTTGGAGCGGATGAAATGGCGGGAATCGCCAAATCGTTTTGGCGGGAATCTGCAGGGCGATCCTGTAGCACGTCGGCCGCCGTCCCCGCTCCTCCCGACGAGCTGATCTCCGCCAAGATGGACGCGGCGGCGAGCAGCAGCTCCGCCAGACGGGAGTGTGCCTCGCGAAGCACGGTGTCAGTCCCCCGTCGCTCGACCGGCGCCGTCGGTGGATCCTGCCCCGTGGGCAGCTCCTCTTCCTCACCCCCTGATGCCCGCTGGCCCGCGTCGTCGAGGTTGTCCTCGTGGTCAATCCCGTGGGTCCGACGGTTCCTCCTTGTATCCATGCTTGGAGGACCGTTTCACTTCTGACGCCAGTTGAAGTATGGGAATTGACGGCAGGAACTTCTTGACGGGTAACACACTTTTATTAAATCCTTTAGGTATCACAATACAACGTGTGGTCTCTCTTCTTCCTCCGACACACTCCACAAATCTCGTGTAAGCTCTAGGCCTCTGGCTACACCCGATACACTTGACTCGTGTAGACCCTATGCCTCTGGCTACACACAATATACTCGACTCGTGTAAGCCCTATGCCTCTGGCTACACAATACACTCGACTCGTGTAAGCCCTATGCCCTGGCTACACATAGTACATTCGGCTCGTGTAGACCTATGGCTACACCCACTACACTCGCCTCTGGGTTACACAGGGTCCCGGTCCCCTTAGGACAGCGGGGCTAGGTACCGCAGGGCTCTAGGTCTTCATCCCCGTCTTCCTTCTTCGCTGGTTACACACTGCCCTTACGCCTGTGTGCATCCCCTTTTATAGCCCCTGCTCACGAGGGACGGAGCTGATGCGGCGTCGACGTGAGCGTCGTTCCTTAATGACCCAATCACGACGCACTCTCTCTCAGCGCGTCACCGCCCACAGCCAATCGGTACCCCGTAACCCACGACCCCGCGCTGACCCCTGATCCTCCACCGTCAGCGCGCGTCACCACCTACACAGCCAATCATCACGCACTGTGCATATGATCCTTAATCCCAGCGCGTATCACCTCTACACATGTACTGTAGAGTAGAATCAATTGGTTCGCATGACTGCTGCGCTAAGAACCCGGCGACCCGAGACCGATTCCCGCTCATAGCCAATACCAGTCACGATTATTGAACCGGTCCTCGACTCGGCCCCAAATGAGTACATGATGCGGTGTGTAAATATTACCACTGGGGAGACAAAGGTGGCCGGGAGTGATGTTGGCCACCCACCCCTTCCCTCGTATGCCATGCCGTCTTTCATAGGTGCTCGCTCACAACACTTGCCCCAAAAGTTTATAGAATGCTATATGGGGGATCTTTCTATTTGTATACTGCAATAAACGGGTTCACATGACCGCTGGGGGGGTTCATGGTACAGTGCGAATCACTGCGTGACTGATTAGATGTCAGATGTGAGCCCAAGTCAACTGCAAGGGCTCGATATTCAGGGCCGGTTCTTATGTTCCATAATGCGCTTTCAACCAGGAAATCTGTCAGAAAAGCAGATTTTATTAACAAAATCATGGGACGGAAAAAACAATCACTCGGATTGAAACAGACATCGCGGCCGGGTCTCCTTATTTGTATTTGCAGCACGTGAATCATCGAGAACCGTTGCCGATGGGGGAATTCGCACGCTCCTCGTCAACATGTGGGAGACCTTCACCAACATTTATTACAATCCGGCGATGACCGTTATTGCATTGATGCAAGGGGCACCGCGCTTGTGAGATGTAAATTTCCGCTCCGAGTATGGGTTCTATCCCGACCCTAACGTCTGCCTGTATATTTGGAGTTTGCATGTCTCTTTCTCCCTGTGGTCGCGTGGATTTTTCTCCTCGTGCTCCGGTTTTTCCCTCCACATTTAGAAACACGCGTTTTACAGTATTTGTCTGCTATAAATTACCATGTGATAAGCTACTTTGTTGAGCTATCATTTGTGGCCAGACAGCTTCTGAAAAAGAGCTATGTAGCTCAGTGGGGTTTATCTGGTAAAATAAAAATAAAATTTGTTTAGTATAGTGTCCATACACTGCCACAAAGTCACAAACCGCTCCAACGAGTGTCAATGCCCAGTTGCATATAAACAATAATACATAATTATGCTCATTACACTCATATGGGATTGCGAGGGACCTCAACAAATCCGAACGCCTTACACTACGTCTCACCTCACACATGAGAAGGGCACCTCAAGTGGCAGCTGTCCCTGTGCGGCACAAGGTGACTCAGAACCGCCCCTGTGATGAAGCCTCTCCTGAGCGGTGATGAATTTTCTTATCCACTATCTGTGAAATGCAGGTGTCCGCAGATAACGGGAGTAATTCTCAGAGCTGCTGGCCTCTGCTAAAACAGGATTTGTGAAGGGGATGACGAATAATAGAAGTCCTACTGTATCGCTGTAGGCTGCAAAGCTTTCTCCAAACAGGCTTGCACGTGGCCACATCAGTGCGGGAGGTTTTTTGCAACATAAAGATGGCAATGAATTCGTTGAGGCCGTGCATTCAAAACCATACTGGTGACCCACTAACTTGAACAAAATAAAGTACGAGATATCGCTTGTGCTGGGCCATCATTGCATCACATCAAGAGCCCACGGTGTGTGCACGAACGGAAGGTGTGATTAAATTGTATTTATTTAACCTGGCGAGAATACATATTAAGATACATGACCTTCAACCATTTAAAAATAAAATGTATTTTATCCACTGAGCAATACTGTATAGGTCTTTTTTGAGAAGCGACCTGACCACAAATGATAGCCCAATGAAGTAGCTTATCACGTGGTAATTTATATCATCAAATACTCTTAAACGCATGTTTCTCAATGTGGAGGGAAAACCCGGAGGACCCGGAGAAACATCGACACGACCACAGGGAGACAGAACATGCAAACTCTAAATATACAACAGGCATCAGCGTCTGGATCGAGCCCACGAACTCCTGTTTCCTAGGCGAGGTAGTTAACATCTGCTCGGCACTGTGGCGCCCTTCCCATCACAGTGCGAGTTTTGCCCCTCGGGGGCCAGCAAGATGCACACACAAGTTGAGGTATGCACAGTGGCACAAGTGTTATTTTATGCACGAAGGTGTCAGAGCACGATTCCACTGCGATGGAAAGCTCAACCCTCGCTGTAATTAAAGCTCAAGCCTGGCAAGGATCCGGCCATAACCTTTTTTACACCTGTTAACCTTTCTACAAACTGAGTGTGGGTAGTTATCGGCCATCTAGTTAAGCCTCGTCGTTATCTTGCGAAGCCCTTGCCATCTTTCTTAAGCCCCAGGCCAACACAACTGCTTAAATTTTTTTGTTTAAATGTCGCTCACAGAGAGCTCATTCAAGTCCCATCGCAAAAAGCTACGCCGCTCGGGCACGCTCTCCTGCGGTGCAGTGGCTCTGTAAGGGGAGAAGTCATCTTATCTGTGCCGCGTGCCCGTAAAGTTGATTGTATTGGAAAAACTATTTAAATATATATATTTTACCTGGTGAGGCCCACTGAGCGATATATTGCTCTCTTGTTTCAGAAGCGATCTGGCCACAAATGATAGTTCAACGAAGTGGCTTATCGCGTGGGAATTTATAGCGGCCGAATACTCTAAATGCGTGTTGTTGGTTCTATTATGTGAAGGAAAAATACTGGAAGACCGGGAGAAAGAACCATACATTTTTCGATTTAAAGCTTTCGTGACTGCAGGGATTCATCTTCTTGGTTCTTTCGGTAAAGTCACGTAGAAGGGAAGTAATAAAATAATAAAAATAAAACATAATAAAAAAAAATAATTCTCACGACGTTTCGGCTACAACGCAAGCAGCCGTCTTCAGGTGAAGAATGAGACACTACCAAGCTAGGAGCTTATATATAAGCTGCGTTTGAGGTGGACGAGCGCCTTAACAAAAAGAATGTGCATATGAAGAGGAATTTAGCATATTCATGGAAATGCGTAGGAGGTGGGCGGGGGGGGTTTCAAAGTCATATTATGCCCATGCATTATGCAGGATCAACAGCACCAAGCGGGGGTGCAGGGATTAGCAGTAACAAAGGAAAGGAATGTTAATGATATGTAGCTGCAGTTACTCAACAACCACGTAGAAAACTAAAGTATAAACTACATAAAAATAACTAAAGTATAAACTGCATAGCACCATCAGTATACTTACTATACTCTACAATAAGCTGAGTTACTAACAGCAAGTAATACATTACAATTCTACGTCGTAAAAATTATATAATATGCTTCCATCTAAACTTTATTCTCTTACATCACACGAGCATATACCGTACTATATACTGCCATAGATAAACCCAACATTCGATTATATACTGTATTGCTGTAACCCAACCTATTCCTTATACATTTTAATATAACACTATGAATTATTCTACCGACCCTAATGTGTATCGAAATGGTTTATTACGTCCTTCCAATGATTGCTAAGCCAGAATCCATCTTCTCGGTTAAAATTGTCTCTGTGTTTGTATATGTGGATCGCCTCATGAACGAATCTCTCATGATAGCCAGATGGCTTGCAGAGAACCTCTGTCTTGGAGAAGTCAATATCATGTGAGCCCACTGAGTTGTAACAGTGATCTGCCACGGCTGAGGTGTTTGTCCTACCGTGTTTCAGGTCAGCTTTATGTTCACGGATGCGGTCCGAGACATGTCGTTTGGTTTCCCCAATGTAACTGCTACCACAGAGGAAACTTAATTTGTAGACGCCAGGGTACTGTATGTCTGGAACCACATCTTTTACAGACGGTACCAGATCACGGATTTTATGTACTGTGTTGAATCGGACCTGGATCTTGTGTTTAATCAGGATTTTGGAGATCTTTTTTGTGACCCCAGCAATGTAGGGTAAGGTGATGGTCTTGAGAGGCTCCTCAACAGGATCCTTCTTGATGGTTGGAGTGATGGCTTTGCGGATTGTGTAGTCGGAGTAACCATTAGCCTTAAGAGCTTGGCGTACGTGTTTGAGTTCACTGGCAATGTGTTCATGGTCGGAGATGCATTGGGCTCTATGATATAGAATCTTGATGAGGGAATTCTTCTGGGATGGATGGTGGTGGGAATCCGGTTTTAGGTAAGAATCCGTATGGGTGGCTTTCCTGTAGACAGAGTGGCTCATTGAACCATCAGGTCTCCTTTTGATTAGTACATCCAAAAAGGGTAGCTTGCCATCTTTTTCGACTTCCATGGTGAATCTGATGGCTGGGTGTATGGAGTTGATGTGGTCGAGAAATTGGTCTAGAGCAGCACGGCCATGTGGCCAGATGACAAAAGTGTCGTCTACGTACCTCTTCCTTAAGGTCGGGCGTAGAGTGGCAGTCTGGATGGCGTCCGTCTCAAATTTCTCCATGAAGATGTTGGCTACAACCGGAGATAGGGGGGAGCCCATTGGGGTGCCCTCAGTTTGCTTGTAGAAAGTTTCATTCCAGGTGAAGTATGTATTGGTTAAGCAGTGTCTCACCAGGGGGGGTACCCCAGCATTCAGTCCATGATGAACCAAGTCTTCAATGATTGCGATGGTTTCAGGTACAGGAACCTTGGTGAATAAGGAAACCACATCAAAACTGACAAGCAGGTCGTCTGGGGACACGGCAATCCCCTGGATTGTCGATACCAGGTCAGTAGAGTTTAGTACCGCAGAGGTGGTTTTTCCAGTGAAAGGCCGTAGGATTTCAGACAAAAAGCGAGCCAATTTATAGGTGGGGGAGTTGATAATAGAGACAATGGGACGAAGAGGTGTATCTTCTTTATGTATCTTTGGCAAGCCGTATAATCTTGGTGGCCTGGCTGCAGAAGGTTTCAACGAGAACTGTTTGGTCTGATCAAATAATGCGGTTGAATCAGAAATGATTTTGTTGGTTTTAGTGACGAGGCTGTTGGTAGGGTCTCTTTTTATTTTTGTATAGCTGCCATCGTTGAGTAGTTCTTGAATTTTGTTGTTGTATTCTATTTTGTCCATGATGACAGTGGCATTGCCTTTGTCGGCTGAGAGGATAACAATGTCATCCCTCTTTTTTAATTGAGCTAATTCAAAACGCTCATCTTTGCTGATGTTGCTAGCTGGCATCTTAGCGTTTTTGAGGGTTGCAGAGATTTCAGATCTTGCTACGTCTGCTGCGATGTGACTCAAGCCCTTGAGAGCTACATCTACTCGAGCAATTATATCATTAACTGGTATGTGTCTAGGTGTGACTGCAAAGTTTAGTCCTTTAGCTAAAACGGATTTCAGACCTTCAGAAATAGAACTGTTACTGCGATTAATTACGACTTTTTTAACATCTAGCTTTTCAATGTGTGGGTCCGGTTTCTTGTTTGAGAGGCGGTTGAATTTGGAAATCAAGTTGTCCTTACTTTTAGTCGACATAGCGGCAGCTGAAGAGGCAGTCATTTTTTCTACATGTTCCCAATCCGATGTGGACATTGTTGCACTCAAAGATAAGTGTGATTTGTAGAGTGTCTTGTCTAACTGATCTAGTTCGGTGCGCGTAAGTCTGATTTTCTCTGAGATAAGAGCTAAGCTAGTTCTAGACAGAATTCGTTTCGCATTAGAAGAAGTTACAGCAGCAGATGTTAGTGTAAATGCGTTTGGTATTACCTTAGAGTCGCGGCATCTCTTCAGAAAGGTGAGAGACTCAATTAGCTGAGCCTTCTTATCACGGAGCTTGTTGAAGGATCTCAAAGTTATGTGGAAACCCTCCCCGTAGAGGCTGTTAAATTTCGATTTAAAGCTTTCGTGACTACAGGGATTCATCTTCTTGGTTCTTTCGGTAAAGTCACGTAGAAGGGAAGTAATAAAATAATAAAAATAAAACATAATAAAATAAAATAATTCTCACGACGTTTCGGCTACAACACAAGCAGCCGTCTTCAGGTGAAGAATGAGACACTACCAAGCTAGGAGCTTATATATAAGCTGCGTTGGAGGTGGAAGAGCGCCTTAACAAAAATAATGTGCATATGAAGAGGTATTTAGCATATTCATGGGAAATGCGTAGGAGGTGGGCGGGGAGGTTTCAAAGTCATATTATGCCCATGCATTATGCAGGATCAACAGCACCAAGGGGGGGTGCAGGGATTAGCAGTAACAAAGGAAAGGAATGTTAATGATATGTAGCTGCAGTTACTCAACAACCACGTAGAAAACTAAAGTATAAACTACATAAAAAAACTAAAGTATAAACTGCATAGCACCATCAGTATACTTACTATACTCTACAATAAGCTGAGTTACTAACAGCAAGTAATACATTACAATTCTACGTCGTAAAAATTATATAATATGCTTCCATCTAAACTTTATTCTCTTACATCACACGAGCATATACCGTACTATATACTGCCATAGATAAACCCAACATTAGATGATATACTGTATTGCTGTAACCCAACCTATACCTTATACATTTTAATATAACACTATGTATTATTCTACCCACCCTAATGTGTATCGAAATGGTTTGCAGTCAACAATGCTTGACTCAGGGAGGAGGACGCCCCTGCCATGCATAGTCCCATGGGATGTTGGCTACCAACAACAAGGCAACTCCTATGACTAATTGGGAATGGGACGCAAGCGTAGGATTGATCACCCTGTCGCTGGCCGCCTTTGGGGAGGGTGTATAGTATGAAAGGCCGAAACACCCTAGGAACCAAAGGGTCACTACTGACGATGCGCTCCCCAAATTTCACCAGGCTCACTGTTCATGAACTCTTGGACGTGCTTGCACAAAGGATAGTAACATCTCATCCTGTGTTCTTTGGAATCTGAATATTACGTCCTTCCAATGATTGCTAAGCCAGAATCCATCTTCTCGGTTAAAATTGTCTCTGTGTTTGTATATGTGGATCGCCTTATGAACGAATCTCTCATGATAGCCAGATGGCTTGCAGAGAACCTCTGTCTTGGAGAAGTCAATATCATGTGAGCCCACTGAGTTGTAACAGTGATCTGCCACGGCTGAGGTGTTTGTCCTACCGTGTTTCAGGTCAGCTTTATGTTCACGGATGCGGTCCGAGACATGTCGTTTGGTTTCCCCAATGTAACTGCTACCACAGAGGCAACTTAGTTTGTAGACGCCAGGGTACTGTATGTCTGGAACCACATATTTTACAGACGGTACCAGATCACGGATTTTATGTACTGTGTTGAATCGGACCTGGATCTTATGTTTAATCAGGATTTTGGAGATCTCAACTCACGATCAAATGTCCATCCTGGACAGGATCAGCTCGGACCATCGATCAACCGAAGAAGTCAACAATGACTGTTCTACAGAAAGACTGGCTCATGCAGGATGAATAATAACAATGGTGATTACAAATACTGTTTTATTCCTATGTAGTTTGTTAAATATTTGAACCAAATATTGGCATGCGTTATTTAATTCATTAATGGCAATGTAATCGTGCGTGTGCAGAAACGTGCAGCATAAAATTAACAAGTCTTCCTGTAAGAATTAGTTTCGTATCATTCCTGAACGAAGCAACATGAAACAAATGAGTCAACGTGTCTTGATAGCAACACTCGAAGACTTCTTGGCGTGCTCAGACAGCGAGTACCGCATCGTCTGTATTCAACCTGTACGCATGAGTCGAGTGTTGCGTCAATTGGATTCTTCATTGTATATAATAGATCAGGTACATATGAAAGAGAAAACAAACCTGGTAAACTTAGAAGAAGAACGTAATAAACCAGGTAGGGTGTTGATTGTTATGTTAGCCGACTCCCTGTGTTGTATTGCATTATATTTCTAAGTTTACTAGGTTTGTTTTATCTTTCATTTGTACCTGATGATGATTGCTTGTGTTGCAATCGAAACGTCGTATGCTATTATTGAATTTATTATTTCTTTCTACGTGACTTTACCAAAAGAACCAAAGAGTAATTCCTGCAGTCACGAAAGCTCCAAATCAAGTTTGTATATAACATCTTTAATAGTAGGTTTATAAATATACGTTACGGTTTGTTGTTGTTATAGCGAAAAGTAATATATATGTGTGTGCTCTCCGTCTGCCTGAGTAAATAATGGTTGGGCTATGTCCGTGCCCGATCCTGAGTAGCTGGCTCAACAACTCAATAAACACTGGCGAACATAAATGCCGATTGTGTAAATGTACCATTCAACGCTGTTGAGGTAGCAGCAACGGTACTGTAAATCCTGAACGTTTAGAGTATTTTATTCCAGATATGGGGTGAAACTATTTCAGTAACTCCTGAAAAGTAGATAGCACGAGGCATATATTAATAATTGTCTCTCCTTTAAAAAAAACATCTCTAATGCCACCAAAGAGATAAAAGGGCCCAGGCATAATGCGTTTCGGCGCGCGTGTGTGCATGTAAATAAATGGAGGAAATAGATCGGGTGGACACGCGTCTCACGGGTTTACCGAGGCAATAAGGAGCTTACTGCCAGAAGGGCGGTGGCATATTGCCTCGGCCAGCTGAATTTGTATGATTCTGGGAAGTAAAAGCCATTGTGACCTATTGGCGATTGCAATTTTTGAAATGGAAAGTCTTGAAATTGCATTTTATATCGTGTGGCTTGCTATAAGGAGAAACGGACAGTGCATCGAAGTCAAATTGCATGTAGATGGAATCTGCTTACTGTTGTCGTAAACCACAAATTAAAAGAAGTAAAAATGTTCTCACCAAGATCTGCTTCATTTACCGTGAACTGCAAATTGAGCATCTGGCACAAGCGGAGAGCAAGTCCAAATCGTAGCAATAATGTAACTGTTTGTCCGATCTATATATAAATTAATTTCGATTCAAGATAAAGAAAACGATTGAAATATCTCTGAAAAAAACATTTTCGACATTGTGGATTGGTGTCAGCGCAGTATCGGCAAATCCAGCAAGTAGGCAATGGACACTTTATTATTTGCTTGCTTGCTGATGAAATGTCAAGGTAATTATACCATATTACCGCGGTTTACGTCGGTAATGCGCTCCTGAAGGGTACGACGACGAATATCGAAATGACGTAAATCAAAGCGATTAACAGGGTGCAAGTAGCAGGTGGATGCGACGGTTGAGAGGCGACGGATAACGAGAAAGGACTGACGATGATGTCAGCGATGTAAGGGTGGGGTTGAGGCGACGCAAACCAGGAAGTGGTGTTCATAAAGTAACGATGTATTTCCGAAACGACGTAAAATGGGGGGAGACATAAATCTGGGTATTACTGGATAACATTTGATCAGGTGGCTCATGATGAAAAAAAATGGAAATGACGTCGGAGTGATGTACATCACCATGGCCTTTAGCCCCGAGTTATGGCCGTTTACTCTGGTTCTGTTTACTTCCTGCTTTCCATATACGGCGCATAATAATCTATGGATTAAATCGTATCTTATCTTAACATAACTTATCTAGGGCTTTAACCAATGCGTTTTACAGAGCATTACGAACGGTACATATGAATTTAATGGTGGAGATGAGGTGAATAAAATAGATGAGAGGAAGCAATGGGCAAATCTGTGATGCGTGAATTCGGTAAAAGTAAAATGTATTACTGTAAATAATAATTAATGTATTGAATGAATGGGGAATGAGTGATATCCATATCATGAGAATACGAAGAGGGGACAGTAACGGTGTTGGTTTTCAATGGCATATTAGAGGGTCGTGGGGTGAGCTAGGAAACAATGTGTGAGTTTTGAGTGCGGAGTGGAAACTACTGAGCGAAGGTGACTGCTTAATGTGGAGGGGGACGTTTGTTCCAGTGAAGGGGGGGGGGAGAAAAAGAGACTGCGTGGATTGAGCAAGGAGGAGGTACAGGAACAGAGAGAGACAGCAAAGATTGTGGACGTATAGGGCAGGAAGGCACATAGGAAGATCCAAGAGTGGCAAGATAGAGTGGGGCAAGGCCATGAAGGGATTTGTAGACCAGGGTGAGGAATTTCCACAGGCAACGGTAGTACACGGGGAGCCAAAGCAGTTGCGCGAGGAGGGTAGAGGTATGGGAATTGTAAATGTTAATTGTTATTATTGCTATTATGGTGCCCCTAACCGTAACTTTAAAGGCTTTTTTTTACTAATTAAGCTTTAAACTGATGTCAGGCAGCCGAGGCACAGCCAGGTGAGCACACACAAGAGGAATTTGTTTGTTGGATGGTGAGTTATGGTCGAGTCAATCTGGAAAGGTCCAAAAATATTGCTGATTACACTTGCCACTGATGTGAGCCGTGGCCAGGAATTGAACTCAGTTTCAGTGAGCAAACCAATTGCACCGCATACAATTGCATAAAAAACTACCTTTATATTCGGTCGCACGTAGGTGTACTTACTGGCGACAGGATCATTAGCAAGCCATCAATCTGTTTCCCACACCTACGCGCTCGGCAGGAACATCAAATATTCTACATCATACCCACTCGTGCCCGGTGCACGTGACTCAGGGGCTGAGTGGGCGTCTGGGGTAGCGCCTCTCCACGCGGCCCGTGCGCCATGTGGGTCTGCTTCAGCAGACGAAGCGCTGGATATGACTTTATCCCTCTTGAGACTTTTCATTTAATTTGTCTGTAATAGCGAGTTATGTAATTGAATCGAAATGTTAATAGCGAGTCGTATAATTTAACTAAGATGTTAATAGCGGTTTTTTTTTACTTAAATGCATTGTTTCTTATCGTAATGGGACCCAGGAACATTCGTTGAACATGGCTACTTTAGCTGATGAGACTCAAAGTGGTCGAGACCAGTCCAGAAATTATTATTATGTTTAAAAAAAAACTGCCACGGTGCTATATTTTATCCAATATGCTCAATAGCCACTGATTAAATAATAGCCAATGTATTTCAGAATACCCCATAATCTGCAAAGGCAACACAATAATGTTTAGTATTTTTACTATTATTGAAAGCATTAGATTTGTGTTTAGGCTAACCAAACACTGCACCTGGAGGAATTAATTTTAAATAATCAGAGATTTTAAATACAAAATTTCCAAATTGCTGGGGCGTGTGTGAGAAGCACCCCCCATAGAATGTGATGCATCATCTATGTCTTCTTGGTTCTTTCGGTAAAGTCACGCAGAAGGGAAATAATAAAATAATAAAATACAACATAATAAAATAATTCTCACGACGTTTCGGCCACAACACAAGCAGCCGTCCTCAGGTGAAGAACAGGTCTGTCGGGAAGACAGCGTCTGAATGAAACACCCCAGGCTTGGAGCGTATATTTAAGCTGGGTTGGAGGGGGAAGAGCACCATGACAAAATAATTTGCATATCAAGAGGAATTTAGCATATTTATAGGAAATGCAGATATGGGATTAGTACTACTTATGAAATGCGTAGGAGGTGGGCGGGGGGTTTCAAAGTCATTATGCCCGTGCATTATGCAGGATTAGCAGCATCAAAGGGAGGGGATAGGGGTAGCATTAATAAAGGGAAGGAATGTTAATAGTATGTAGCTGCAGTAACTAAACCACCACGTAAAAAACTAAAGTATAAACTCCATAGTATCATCAGTATACTAAATAGACACTCCAATAAGCTGAGCTACTAACAGTAAGTAATACATTACATCTTCTTGGTTCTTTCGGTAAAGTCACGTAGAAGGGAAGTAATAAAATAATAAAAATAAAACATAATAAAATAATTCTCACGACGTTTCGGCCACAACACAAGCAGCCGTCCTCAGGTGAAGAACAGGTCTGTCGGGAAGACAGCATCTGAATGAAACACCCCAGGCTTGGAGCGTATATTTAAGCTGGGTTGGAGGGGGAAGAGCACCATGACAAAATAATTTGCATATCAAGAGGAATTTAGCATATTTATAGGAAATGCAGATATGGGATTAGTACTACTTATGAAATGCGTAGGAGGTGGGCGGGGGGTTTCAAAGTCATTATGCCCGTGCATTATGCAGGATTAGCAGCATCAAAGGGAGGGGATAGGGGTAGCATTAATAAAGGGAAGGAATGTTAATAGTATGTAGCTGCAGTAACTAAACCACCACGTAAAAAACTAAAGTATAAACTCCATAGTATCATCAGTATACTAAATAGACACTCCAATAAGCTGAGCTACTAACAGTAAGTAATACATTACATCTTCTTGGTTCTTTCGGTAAAGTCACGTAGAAGGGAAGTAATAAAATAATAAAAATAAAACATAATAAAATAATTCTCACGACGTTTCGGCCACAACACAAGCAGCCGTCCTCAGGTGAAGAACAGGTCTGTCGGGAAGACAGCGTCTGAATGAAACACCCCAGGCTTGGAGCGTATATTTAAGCTGGGTTGGAGGGGGAAGAGCACCATGACAAAATAATTTGCATATCAAGAGGAATTTAGCATATTTATAGGAAATGCAGATATGGGATTAGTACTACTTATGAAATGCGTAGGAGGTGGGCGGGGGGTTTCAAAGTCATTATGCCCGTGCATTATGCAGGATTAGCAGCATCAAAGGGAGGGGATAGGGGTAGCATTAATAAAGGGAAGGAATGTTAATAGTATGTAGCTGCAGTAACTAAACCACCACGTAAAAAACTAAAGTATAAACTCCATAGTATCATCAGTATACTAAATAGACACTCCAATAAGCTGAGCTACTAACAGTAAGTAATACATTACATCTTCTTGGTTCATCTTCTTGTTTCTTTCGGTAAAGTCACGTAGAAGGGAAGTAATAAAATAATAAAAATAAAACATAATAAAACAATTCTCACGACGTTTCGGCTACAACGCAAGCAGCCGTCTTCAGGTGAAGAATGAGACACTACCAAACTAGGAGCTTATATATAAGCTGCATTGGGGGTTGAAGAGCGCCTTAACAAAAAGAATGTGCATGTGAAGAGGGATTTAGCATATTCATGGAAAATGCGTAGGCGTTGGGCGGGGGGGTGTCAAAGTCATATTATGCCCATGCATTATGCAGGATCAGCAGCAACCAAGGGGGGTGCAAGGATTAGCAGTAACAAAGGAAAGGAATGTTAATGATATGTAGCTGCAGTTACTCAACAACCACGTAGAAAACTAAAGTATAAACTACATAAAAAACTAAAGTATAAACTGCATCGCACCATCAGTATACTTACTATACTCTATAATAAGCTGAGTTATAGAGTATAGTAAGTATACTGATGGTGCGATGCAGTTTATACTTTAGTTTTTTATGTAGTTTATACTTTAGTTTTCTACGTGGTTGTTGAGTAACTGCAGCTACATATCATTAACATTCCTTTCCTTTGTTACTGCTAATCCTTGCACCCCCCTTGGTTGCTGCTGATCCTGCATAATGCATGGGCATAATATGACTTTGACACCCCCCCGCCCAACGCCTACGCATTTTCCATGAATATGCTAAATCCCTCTTCACATGCACATTCTTTTTGTTAAGGCGCTCTTCAACCCCCAATGCAGCTTATATATAAGCTCCTAGTTTGGTAGTGTCTCATTCTTCACCTGAAGACGGCTGCTTGCGTTGTAGCCGAAACGTCGTGAGAATTGTTTTATTATGTTTTATTTTTATTATTTTATTACTTCCCTTCTACGTGACTTTACCGAAAGAAACAAGAAGATGAATCCCTGCAGTCACGAAAGCTTTAAATCGAAAAAAAAATCTTCTTGGTTCTTTCGGTAAAGTCACGTAGAAGGGAAGTAATAAAATAATAAAAATAAAACATAATAAAATAATTCTCACGACGTTTCGGCCACAACACAAGCAGCCGTCCTCAGGTGAAGAACAGGTCTGTCGGGAAGACAGCGTCTGAATGAAACACCCCAGGCTTGGAGCGTATATTTAAGCTGGGTTGGAGGGGGAAGAGCACCATGACAAAATAATTTGCATATCAAGAGGAATTTAGCATATTTATAGGAAATGCAGATATGGGATTAGAACTACTTATGAAATGCGTAGGAGGTGGGCGGGGGGTTTCAAAGTCATTATGCCCGTGCATTATGCAGGATTAGCAGCATCAAAGGGAGGGGATAGGGGTAGCATTAATAAAGGGAAGGAATGTTAATAGTATGTAGCTGCAGTAACTAAACCACCACGTAAAAAACTAAAGTATAAACTCCATAGTATCATCAGTATACTAAATAGACACTCCAATAAGCTGAGCTACTAACAGTAAGTAATACATTACATCTTCTTGGTTCTTTCGGTAAAGTCACGTAGAAGGGAAGTAATAAAATAATAAAAATAAAACATAATAAAATAATTCTCACGACGTTTCGGCCACAACACAAGCAGCCGTCCTCAGGTGAAGAACAGGTCTGTCGGGAAGACAGCGTCTGAATGAAACACCCCAGGCTTGGAGCGTATATTTAACCTGGGTTGGAGGGGGAAGAGCACCATGACAAAATAATTTGCATATCAAGAGGAATTTAGCATATTTATAGGAAATGCAGATATGGGATTAGTACTACTTATGAAATGCGTAGGAGGTGGGCGGGGGGTTTCAAAGTCATTATGCCCGTGCATTATGCAGGATTAGCAGCATCAAAGGGAGGGGATAGGGGTAGCATTAATAAAGGGAAGGAATGTTAATAGTATGTAGCTGCAGTAACTAAACCACCACGTAAAAAACTAAAGTATAAACTCCATAGTATCATCAGTATACTAAATAGACACTCCAATAAGCTGAGCTACTAACAGTAAGTAATACATTACATCTTCTTGGTTCTTTCGGTAAAGTCACGTAGAAGGAAAGTAATAAAATAAAACATAAAAATGTTTTATTTTTATTATTTTATTACTTCCCTTCTACGTGACTTTACCGAAAGAACCAAGAAGATGAATCCCTGCAGTCACGAAAGCTTTAAATCAAAATTTAATACATTACAATTCTATGTCGTAAAAAATATAATATGCTTCCAGCAAATTATTTTGTCAAGGCGTTCTTCCCCCTCTAACCCAGCTTAAATATACGCTCCAAGCCTGGGGTGTTTCATTCAGACGCTGTCTTCACGACAGACTTGTTCTTCACCTGAGGACGGCTGATTGCGTTGTGGCCGAAACGTCGTGAGAATTATTTTATTATGTTTTATTTTTATTATTTTATTATTTCCCTTCTGCGTGACTTTACCGAAAGAACCAAGAATATGAATCCCTGCAGTCACAAAAGCTTTAAATCGAAATCATATATGTCATCGCTGAACACCGACAACAAAACTTATTTAGCGATTCTATTGAATCGCTAGTGGTATAAAGGCAAAACGAACACAAAAATGCAACCTTTTTGTCGTGTGGTCTAAAGAGAAAACATAATAGGCAACGTTGCAGGCAATGGCCCGTCTTCATAGCATGGAAATACCCAGGCCAGAGAGACAGAATTCATAAGGGTTGGATATTTCGCTTCACACGATGAAGCCTGGTGAGAATTAGATTTTTAAAAAATCTGATGACCATTTTTTTTATTTCCATTTGAATAACTACCTAATAGTAGCTATTGGGTAACAAAAAACCGACAATAATCAAAAGTGTTTCTAAATAAACTAATTTACATTAAACGTTAAATTCTAAAATTTAGATCACACATTGCATCTGGGCACTGCATCGCGCGCTTTCAGATGCACTTTTTCAGCCGCCTGGAATGCTCTTTCTTCCGATATTAGTGTAATAAACCTCTTGGAGACGGCTTGTGGAATCAGTCCTTTTATTTCACTTCTTCAGTTCACAAACACTCCCCGTTGCTGACAGGCAACGGGAAGCGGGCAGACAGCCCACAAGAGACGCACCGCCACGTGGCACCCGGAGCCCCACTCGCGCGTGGCCTCTCTCTCTCTTCGTTCCGTGTCTCACCACGTGTCTCTGATCTCTCCCCTTATTTAACGCCTGGGTCACATGGTACCCTCCAGCCAATCCTTAATAGCCTGCGCCAAATGTTCCAGATTCCCCATCAACTCCCGGGACCACGCCCCTAACTTGTCTTCCCATTGGCTGAGGCCATGACCAGCAGAACCAATCACCCTAGCTGACATCCCGTGATCACGCCGAGGCCATGCTCCCAGGCTCTCCCCCCATTGGCTGTAAAGCGGGACCGGCAGAGCCGATCACCACGTGAGCCGGACATAGGCTCTTAATTACATTAGGAAGCCAACGGAGCTATGCATTTTTAAATCTCGATTGAAAACGCAGTTCTTTGGGACTGCTTTTTGTGTTTACTTTGTTGTCCTTGACCCGCACCTCCGAATATCACATTTGGCTACGTACGGTACGAAAAAAGTTAAACGTACATACGTACAAAAACAAAGATTATTGGAACGTGTTTCTATTGTCCAAACCCTCTACATTCCAAGCTGTTACTTTTTACAGCATTTAATGAGACATTTCAGATGAGGAACCTTTTTTTTTTTGCAGATGAGAGAGGTTTACATCCACGCCCCAGTCTTTCCTCATGAGCCAGACGGTTGGTTCTGTGACCGCCGCACCCCCAGCATCTCGCAGTCGCGCCTCGCTCCACCGACAAAGCGTTTCGCTTCTCGCCAAAATGTGCAACCAACCAACGTGTCTCCCGTCCACCGCGCGCGCGCCTGGGAGACGCTGTCGCGACACATTTGTGCCATACGCCTGAAGTGACGATTCTGCAAATTCTATGGTCCTGCACATAGAGAAGACGCGGTTCAGCTTGAAATCCTGGCGGATTTAACGACACATTTATATATATTTACGCGATCTAACCCCAAAAAAACCTGTATTATGGATGATATTGGTCGCAAAAGCCTACGTGTTAAAATGTTAAACTTGCAATCTTGTGTTATTCAACTATATAACACGTAGGCTTTCGCGACCAATATAATCCACAACAAAGGTTTTCTTTTTGGGTTAGATCGCGTAAATATAATCACCAGCGAAACATCGTACTCAAATTGTAAATGTCGTCGGTTTACTCTCCAAAACACCGTTGGATTGAAGTAGTAACTAATTGACACGTTTTGTTTACGTGACAAACCTTACGAATTGGCTGTGTGGGTGGTGGTGGGTTTGACGACACATTTGTGTTTAGGAGATCTAACCCAAAAAAAAACCTTGATCACGGATATTAAAATGTCGTGTCGAATCGCTCGATTTGGGTGTGAGAATTATATTAAATTAGTTTGGGTGCTGAACGCTTGTATGCGTGATCATTTGTTTGGCTCTTTCGGGTGGAAGACCGAACAAAGGAGGGCTTGACGACATAACAGATTGGTGCCAGAAAGAGGTGAGCATATTAGCACAGGACCGAGGAAAGTGGAAACAAATGACGAAATGTGCAGTGGGCACCTACGGAGCTATCTACCCATGGATCGTGATGATGATGATGTCGGGTGGTGGAGGGTCTTAACAACACCAATTTGGCTAGATCATTGCGTTGCCCAATCCAAAAATCAAGTATGAATATTATTATATTATGCAAGAAAGCCACTACTAAATCAATTGCGTTTACCGTATTTATTCTCTGAATTAATGACACATTCCTTTAAGGGCTTGACAACTTGAAGCGTGCAGCTTCAAATCCAGGCCAGGGATAGACGCAGCCCAGCTTGGCTCAATGGAGCACCTCTCTGTGAGAAGTGAGAGTATGCATCTTGGTATTCTATGCCCTGTCTTTGTGTAGGGGGATAATAGCGATGCACCACAGACTTAGATGACGGATGTTCTTGCCCCATACCATTTATTCCCGTGGACTTCCTGGCCTACAGCCCAGCCTGTGTCCATTTCTCTATACGTGCCATATGCGTGTCATATGATGAAGGTAAATTCCCTCCGTGTCAGTGGCTCTTGCACAGAGACTGGCCAATCGCAAGTCCTCCGCTTAAGAGCTTCGCTTAGACCATGATACTTTGTGGCCGAAGCAGAGGAAGACCATTCTAAAGAGCATTGCTCATCATCGGAATATAATGTATTTCCCAACACCTCGGGAACAATCCAAATGTTGATTCTTGCCCCAATTAAGGACGGAATTCCTCTGGAGTGCGGTCATTGCGACCATTATCCAATGATCCCCCAAGCGCAAGAGCGATACTAATTCACACACCTTCGTTAAATTGCTCGGTGCTCGTGGAACGCAGTTGAAATTAATCACCGCGATTGTCTCACTTGCATGGGACAGCTCAGTGATCGCATCCAGGGAAGAAAAAATCGAGTGTTAACGTCTTTCCATTTTTACATATATTTAGAGGGTATAATTTAACAATTTAAACCACTTGTGTTTTTTCACGTACCATTTAACTAAAACTGTCAACGTTACTGGTATCGATATTAATTTTAACAACAAAACTACGGCGTTCTGTTGTTGTTTGTTATACTCACAGTGCTGGGGTAATTTGTGAAATACAGACTCCCCGTGGCACGCGATCGTTAGCAGAGCATTGGCAAAGCAGCACTTGCGCTATTTCGTTGGAACAAAATCTACTGCAAAGCTGAGTGATGAATATTTGTTTTCTATGGGGTTATACAGCAGTAAATTTCTATCTCGATAAATCAATTTGGCCAGATTGGAAGCTCGGGCTAATTGCCCCGTGAAAGGAAACGTGTCTACTTGCATTCATCATCAGAAGCATAATCATTATCCTAATTGTGCACCTTGGCAAGAGCAATCGCAGAGCGTAGGAGGAGCAGCCAGGAGTGGACACACGTGGCAGTGAGAAGGGGTGGTGGTTTGCAATGGCTTGGGGAGCATTTTCATCGCTTGACCTGAACGTCAACACCATAGTCATAGGCGAAAATACAACATCGTCATGACGAGGAAATCTGGTTGGATGCTATTTTTAAAAAAGATAATTCTCTGAGAAGATAAATATGTATCAGACAAAATCCATTCACAATTATGCATAAAGCAGAACGTTATTACATTCATCAGAGTAAATCCTTGTAAAAATGTCCACATCAAGCAGTATTTTTGTTCGATTTTAACCCCCCCCCCCCCACAAAAAAAAACCATTATGTGAATTACACTTCAAGTATTGGAGGAGTCGTAGACGATCCCAGCTGAAACGACTCGAGGCACATTATTTGCGCCTGACCATTTGTGTAATTGTCCCCGAGCATTAAGTTGATTAGAGACTCGTGTGGCCTGCTCTTGACTCATGGCCTGTGTCATGGAAGACTGAGCCAGCACGTCTGAGATCCGGTTTCAAGTCCGGGCTTCAACAACGTTCGTGGTTAAGCGACGGTCCCAAGTATGCTATTAAAACTATTAATTTATTACAATTTTATTTTACGAGGTAAAGCCCACTGAGCGATATAGCTATTTTTTTCAGAAACTAGCTGGCCACAAATGATAGCTCAACGACGTGGCTTATCACGCATACATTTATAGCTGCCAAAATGGGAGGACCCCGGATATAAATCCACACGACCACGTGGAAAGAGAACATGCAAACTCCAAATATAGAGCAGGTGTCAGGGTTGGGATAGAACCCACGACCTCCTGTATACCAGGCGAGGGAGTTGACATCTCGCCACAGCGGCTAGGGTTAGCACTAATACCTGTTCAAAATTGAATATCTATATTACATCCAGAAACGTTTGTTTCTGATTCAATTTATCATAGCCTAGCTCTGAGGGAAAATTATCAACACAAGGCAGATTGTTCACCATGTTAGCGTTGTTAAAGTCATTTCATTTGCATTACCATTAAGCGAATGATAACAAAAGTTCAGTTTTTCCAAACATAGACATATGTCGAGCAACAAACACATTTATTTGTATTTTTCAAAACTGATAAACGAAGGCAGCTTGCCATGGTGGTGTTCTAATGGTGAGCACACTGCACTAGCCATCCAGAGGTCGCTGGTTCGATTCCATTTTCGAAATCTCTAAAATCCCCAAAAGACAAAGATCCCCCGTATAGCCTTAACAGACTATTGGAGCAAGTGCTGTTAGCGAGTAGCACCTATGAAGGCCGGGACGACACACGAGGGGGTGGGTGGCCAGCACCACGCCCGACCGGCTTTGTCTCCCCAATGGCGATGTTTACCACACACCGCATCAGGTACTCATTTGAGGCCGAGTCGACCTAGGGGAGGGGCCCAGGACCAGTTCAGATAATCGTCACTTGTGTTGGCCCTGAGCTGGAATCAAACTCGGGTCGCCGGCTTCGTAGCGCAGCACGCTAACCGCTACACTACCGCTCCCTCTTTGCCCCCCACATATGCCACAATTGCCCCCCACCCACAATACACGCCACACATAAACACACACTGCATCGTATGGTACGCGAGTCTCTCGTGCCCCTGTGAATCGGCCAGCACTGTGCCCCGGTGCCCACGCTGGGTTTTCTATTGGCGCCGTGCGTGATGGCTCCAACCACGGCTTTGCCGCACGGCAGGAAATTGCCCATTAGATTCGGGGCCACGAGGTCACTGTGCGATACGCTCGCAAAACGCGAGGGACTTTGACAACCCCGAGCTACCCATGAGGGCAGCTGGGCCAGGGAAGGATGATTGTTCAGATTACACACACAGGTCGGGGTGGGGTGGCGCATGTCGGGCTAGCTATCGGTTACCAGTTGCCCCGTACTTCGGAACGGACTATTGAAGGTAAATAGGTGGGAGGCAATCTTAAGAATGAGTCGCGACCCAGGTGATGGGGGGCGAGGAGGAGAAGCCGAGTTTGAATTTGGAGACACCGGCTGGAGCATCTCACAGGTAGGGGAGAGGTGACCCAGGCCCCAGGGTATAATTTCTCTAGAGTATAGAATTATTTAACCCACGACTACCTGGTCCGACCCGAACCAGCAACTTGGTTTAACGTTGCAATCTTATCCGCAACCCGACCCGGTTCATTGTGGACCCGCAATCCGACAGGAACCCACACGGTTTTCTGTATTTATTAATTAATTACATCCCTATTTAGATGTTATGTCATTGCTCTCTCAGTGTTATAGCTCTAACTTGCATTCGATCTAAAATGCTTCTCTGTGGAACTCGAGAAATGATCATTGCGGGGCAGTCCAACTGAAGCTCGTGTGGCGGTATAATTCTCAGAGATCAACGTTTTTATTTCTTCTACATTTTGGTGCAATCCGCAAATGCCAGGCTGAGACCATAGTCGTCAACTCGCTGTGCCCACGCCCAGGCACGCGTGAGCTGCTGGTATCAGAATCAGAATCCAGTCTGTTCTCCTATAACGCGGTGGTTGCGTTCCCTTATGGATACATCGCGTTATTATAAAAAAATACAGTAAGGTGTCAGAGTACGCGGGCTCAGAGTGCACGGATCCGCTCATACCGGACCGATTCCGATTCATACTCACACTCTGTGACTAGTGCTTTCGCTATAAGCACAGGGCGGGAAGCGAGGAGTCAAATGACCCCCCGCCATCACGATACCATGTATTTGAGCCCGTGTAACTCTAACGAGTAAAAAAGAGTGTTCTCTCTGACCTGGATGCTACCGATGGTAAGTGAATCATTTATTGTACAGTACTGTACTTTGATTCGGAGCTTTCGTGACTGCAGTAATTTCTCTTAGGTTCTTTCGGTAAAGTCACGTAGAAAGAAAAATTTATTAAATAATAGCATACGACGTTTCGATTGCAACACCAGCAATCATCATCAGATACAAATGAAATAGAAAACAAACCTAGTAAACTTATTTTTATTTTTACATGACTTTACCGAAAGAACCAAAGAGTAAGCAATGTACTTTATTATACATTCATGTACATTCGCGCTTAAATGGGCGTCCACGGAACCTAACCCCCACGTACTCTGAGACCTTACGGTATATAATATGGAGTAAAGCACAGTGAGATGCGGACGCAGGCTGAACACAGACTGAGGTGCGTGGGTAGCATCTAGAAGCATCCAGCAGCATCCCGCCTTGTGCGATGCTACCCCGTGGCAGCCGTACAACCGCGTATTCCTACTCGTGCGACGCAGTTATGTTCACTCAATCACGTTATATACAATCCGCATCCACGTTATAAAAATGTACTCCCTAATACATTTGTAATGTAGCTCTCAATGACACCGTCTTGTCTTTGGGTATATATATTTGGAATAAAGTCCACTGACAACTCAACCAGTAACCACGAGTGACTATATACACTTGGTTAGTTAGACGACTCTAATCTGGGACAACGTAGCTTCTAGTCTCAAGATATCGCGAAGATGATGGAGACGACCCGATCCAAGGCGACGACGATGACGACAGCATCCCACACCAACAGCCCCCAGCTCCGGCTTGCACTGGTTCTTATCCTCGCCTGGTCCGGCCACGCCCCCATTCTCGAATTCTCCTCGCCGCACCTGCCTCTTGTCAATCACCGCCCTAGTTACACTTTCCCACCATTGGATCCCGTGCTCCCCCTCACGTGACCCTGTCAACGCTCGTCCCATCAATCATCATTAGCACGTGCATTAGTAACCATGGTCCCGGGGAACAAGACTGTCCCACTATCGCTCCATACTGTCTTTACACATTAATTGCGTTATATCCTATTCGCGTTATAAAAACACGCATTATAGGAGAACAGACTGCTGTATGTATTTATGCTGGAGAAATCCGATGAGCTATGAAGCTCTTTTTCACAGATGTCCAGTGGTAAATGCTGGAGAGGCGGGCCTTGCACACTCTATCCCATGTTTGTTGGCCGCTCTTCACTCGTCGCAATATTCTTCTATGTAAATATGATTCATGACATTCCTGCAAACTCGTCCTCTACTACGCTAATGGGAGCTCTGCGCCTAACGGGAATGCGTACACCCAAATATGATGACACACAACACCACTTAGCCACGTTGACTGCACCATGCTTTTTTGGGGGGGAACAAAAACACAATTTGTTTCGTGGAATCGACACGTTTATTTTTCAACGTAGCTTTAAAAAGTAATCGTGTTCAATGCGATGTATTCCTCCTGATAGATTCCCCTACTATTGCACAGCTAACTCCTGACCCGACAACATTCCCCACTGTCTGAAGAGGTGGACAAAGCCTTTGTCGTCTCAGCACCAACGTTTTGCAACAACCTCGTATGCTCCCTTGACATCGTACATCTTTCCTTCAAATAAATATCCTGAAGCAGGAGATTAGCGCTGGATATAATTTGTGTTTGAAATTTGATTTGTAAACTTTCAATCTTACTCGTGCATCGATAGTTACATTTTAATGTGCATATTATTGAGGGTCTGTGTGTTGTCTTGGTGCGGCCTGGGACTGTTCTTGCTTTCCTTTCCTATACCTTTCACGTTTTGTATTGTTTGTTGCTGTAACTTTCTAACCCGCCCCTACTGGATATGTGTGAAAAAGAGCTTCATCGCTCATCGGATTTCTCCAGGATAAATACAGATTCTGATTCAGCCTTTTTTGCCGGGTCGCCATTGAAAAAGTTCTTCTTAGCTCAAAGGGTCTCACCAAAAATCAGCTGACACTGACACTTAACGGTGAATGACACTTAAAATGTTAAATGTCATTAAGGACAAACCAATACATATTTGCAGTCTGCACAGTTAGACCGCATCCTTTGTGCTTAACTTATTTCTTGCAGAAGTTAAAGACGCATGGGAGTTAACAAGACAGGGTAAACAATGCAGCATTTTCTCTTTGTTTACAACGCGTTTGGTGAAAACACAAGCGACACATGCTAATTAGTCTCCTACAACACAGAGGTCATAGGATAGAGGCTCGATGCTGAGAACCCATTATTTAAATGCACGTGGCGAGGCATTGCATTGTGCCTCGTCGTATCTAGAAAGCAGAAATACAGGAACTGTCACTTGTGCTGAAGACAATTTGACATCACAGACCTAGCACGTGGGAATTTAGCCATTGTGATACAGTAAAAGGGCATGCACTGTCTCAACTATCAGAGCCGATTTGACAGTCAGAGATACACATTTTTTTACGAAGCAACACCTAATTACCCGGAAGGCAATGCTAATGTTCTGGTAATCAGCTCTATTACGCATTCTGTTGCACTTGTGAAGTGTGCTAAAGCCTGTGGCAAATGACACAAGCGTTCCCAAGACGTCTCGTCTGTTAAATTATTGGGAGACTGATGAACAGACAAATGGACTTCTGAAAGGACACACAGATATCGGATGATCCCAGGCTTGCAACACTTCTAGGGGAGGGATATATAAAATAGAAAAAAATTAAGCCAAATCACCTAGGGACCTAAAAGTAATTGGATTTTTAGGAACGGCCGACTAGGTGAGTCATTTTTATTGACTCATAGGGAAACATCAAGCGCGGTATGAAAAATGCTGTCTGCACAGCGTGTAGAGCAGAAGGCACTCAGCCATCGTGTGGCGGAATTAGTAATTGAGTATAACCGCCGGTAATTTAATCTGAATGTGCCTCTTTTATTTGCATATTTTTTTGTTTTGTCATCAAATTATTGAGTTGTATTTTTGCAATTCTCTGAAAGTGCACAAAACGAGCAACGAGAGGAACAGATCCGTTAATTTATTTATTAGGAATAAGCTCTTACTCGAATCAAAAATACATTTTCAAAAAACACCAGACCACGTGTGTACACATTCCCATACGTGTCGGCCATTGAGCATTTGGACTCCCATCACTCTAATTGTTAATCATGTCTTCATCACGTCCTCTGATGGCATACTTCAATAAGCGCGCTTTCTCCCGTCTTTTGTGCAAAACACCGAATCGTGCAAACATCTGCGACAACAACATAAAACAAAGCACTTCCCCAAGCCACAGTGCTATTGAACAGACACGCTGGGATTGAAGATGCGGAAATAGCTCGCACAATAAACCAGAAATCATTCATTAAATATCCAGGAGACAAAAAAATATGCTCCAACCTGCTTTCTAATGCTACTAATTGTAAAAAGGGTTCGTTTAGGATCATTAATTCCCCCCCCCCCCCCCATTCCATTACGACTGTGCTCATTTGCCTCCAGGCATCTCTTGCTACAAGTGCTATTTTTGGCTATGCTGGCGGTTCGTTATGCAGGCGGCCAAGGCTGTGGCTTGCGAGCATGTAGGGGCCATTAACCCACGCACGCCAAGATCCCCGAAGCCCCATCCGGCCAAAACATGTTTTGAACATGTCAAGTGGAAGATGCTCGCTTCTGTTTAATTTTTTTCCCGAGTGGCCAGTTTTGTGACGCGCGCAGGCGGGTTTGTTTGGGCGCGCAACGCAGGCTTTGAAAAGTCTGCTGTAGCGAGCGTGAAACTGCCGTTGGCTTTTGCGAATGACCTTCACGGCGTCGCGAAGCGAGCGTTTCAGCGCGGAGGGCATAGTTGACGTTAATAAACGAAAATTGTCATGAAAATGGGGGGAGGGAGGTAACGTAGCAAATGTGGAGAAAAAAAATTCCAGCTGTTGGGCGCTCAGCTGATATGCTCAAAGGAGGGGGGGAGGGGAATTCATGGGGATGCGTTAACATTGAGCAAGCGATTCTGTGCTTTATGGGAAAGAAAGTAACTTCGGTGCACGGTGCAATAAAATAACCGCGAGTTTGTGTTCAACTCAGGGAGACCATCTGCCAGACGCAAAAACATGTTTACGTGCAGGACCAAAAGGGGTCAGTCCAACCACTGACTTTGAAATTGTCTTCGGAAGCTGATACGTGGTGTGCAAGGCTGCATTTGTTACATACGTTGTGTTCACAAGCCAAAAATGCAGCAATTCGTCATTTTTTGTCACAATTTTCTCTTGTTATTTTTCTCCTTAAAATGGTTTTAAAGGGAAGAAAAGGCGGTGAAGGCACTGCGCGCGTGATTATGAATTCTGCGCGTGCGTTCAGGCCCCATCAGAGAGCAGCCTCGTTGTGAGGAGCACACTATTGGATCGTTATTTTTTTCTGCACGGCCAACAGTGCAGTCATCGTATGATGGCTGGGCGCAACGCCTGTATGCGGTGTTTATGTTGACTGTAATGCCCGACAAACTGGGGCTACACCCGCCAACCCACACCCCATTGTCAACCTGCTGTCATTCGTGCAAAAAAGTTACGAATTCATATGTGCTCAGTAGTTTTTGTCCGTTGCATTTTTCTCTATATATACACAGAATTTCAAGATTTGCAGCACAATGTACGATCATCTACGTGTCACTCATTTCCTCCGTTAAATTTCAGCAGTTCATTGATTTTCTTAAATAAAGATTAGTTTTCTTGGCTGTTTTTTGTTGATGTCGTTTTGTTTTTTAAAGTGATTTAACAAAACATTCAACAGATAGTTTCCTATGGAGATGCACGTTGGGGATGCAGGGGAACGAATCGTATTGTGATTTGCTTCAGGAAAAGCAGCCCTCTTTAACCCCTGGTTCTCCACACCATTTTGCAAAGCCCAGGCAAACCGATGTATCACAGTGCAGTGTTTATATTTTAAGTTTTCTTCTTTCCTATGGCTAATGTCGATGCAGCGCAACCTAAGTGGACAGCATAGTTAAGCTGATTTATTATTGTGTCATGAAAAAAACTTTAATATTTGGTCGATCCACTGCTGGATGAAGGCCTCCACAAGCACCCATCATCGTTGTTACAATCCTGCAATGTGATTATCTGTCTAATCCAGACATGGGCAAAGTACGGTCCCCGGGCCGTAAACGGCCCGTTGGGCTTTTTAATCCGGCCCGCCGAACTTGTCCAAATATTATTATTAAATTAAATTTTACCTTCCTCCTGTAATGCCCCCATTTCCCCATTAGATGGCGCACTTTGACCGGGAGTGTGGTGTACAGTAGAACCTCTGGTCACGACCATAATTCGTTCCATAACTTTGGTCGCAACACGATTTGGTCGTGACTCGAACCTAATTTCCCCATTGGATTGTATGTAAATACGATTAATCCGTTCCAGACTCCTACGAATGTATATAAAGATTATTTTCTTTGAGATTATTAAGCACAAAAATAGTTAATTACGCCATAGAATTCAGTGTAATAGTAAACTAAATGTAACAACATTGAATAACACTGAGAAAACCTTGAACAACAGAGAAAACTAACATTGCCGCATCAAGGTTTAGAATCGTTCAACAAGATGATTGTTTCATCTACTACATCAGTCGGTCGATTCTGAGAGAGAGAGAGAATATTCGTAGGAGCAAACAGGACCCTGCGGGGTGGGCTGGTAGGAATAATACTCAGTACAGGTACAGAGATATCGACTGGGTATAGAGTTAAAGAAACAATTACTGTATTCTAGTGTAACGTTAATTAAAAGTGTTTGTTTTGACAAGAAACGCTGTGAGATTTAAAGACTCGTAGTCTTTCATTTCCAACACCACCCTCAACACCACCCCTCCCACGGACGGACGGACGGACGGACGGACACATTAATCTATTGGTGGTCTGGTCCACTTCGTTCCTACCAGTATTAATGTTTCTATTGAAAGTAAGTTATAGGAGCAATTAATGTTTCTATTGAAAGTAAGTTAACAGTAATGTTTGGGTACAGTATTGTTTTTGGAAGCATTCACCGTAATATCGTAAGAACGTTTACTTCACCGCATCATCGTATGAATGATGCGAGAAGAGATCAACGGGTTCTTATATTAGCGATTTACGTACTCAGCGCTTTCACTCTCTAAATTACGGCTTGAATGCGGGGGAGGGGTATGACTACACTCACAAAATTAATATCTTACTAGGAATTTTATATAACAAAAGTTATATGCATAACTGTTACGCTTTGTGTAATTCAACAAAACAAACAAAACTTAACTCCGAGTTCTCTCCGTTCTAGACCCCAGAGTCTTTTTTTAAGGAGTTTTAAGCACAGAAAACATTTCGATTTAAAGCTTTCGTGACTGCAGGAATTCATCTTCTTGGTTCTTTCGGTAAAGTCACGTAGAAGGGAAGTAATAAAATAATAAAAATAAAACATAATAAAATAATTTTCACGACGTTTCGGCCACAACGCAAGCAGCCGTCCTCAGGTGAAGAACATGTCTGTCGATAAGACAGAGTCTAAATGACACGTCTTAGGCTTGGAGTGTCTATTTAAGCTGTGAGGAAGGAGGAAGAGAGCCTTGACAAAAGAATTTGCATTTGAAGAGGAATTTAGCATATTTATGGGAAATGCAGGAATGCGAATAGTGCTAATTGTGAAATGCGTGGGAGGTGGGCGGGGGTTTTTCAAAGTCATATGATGTCCGTGCATTATGCAGGATTAGCAGCATCAAAGGGAGGGGGCAGGGGCAGGGGCAGCACCAACAAAGGGAAGGAATGTGAATAGTATGCAGCTGCAGCAACTAAACAACCACGTAAAAAAACTAAAGTATAAACTTCATAGTATCATCAGTATACTAAATATACTCTCCAATAAGCTGAGCTACTAACAGTAATACATTACAATTCTATGTCGCAAAAAATATAATATGCTTTCAGCTAAACTTTTTCTCTTACATCACACGGGTCTACCCCGTACTATATGCTGCCATAGACAAACCCAACATTAAATTACATACTGTATTACTATACACCACCTTATACATTGTTATATTACACTATGTATTATTCTACCCACCCTAATGTATATCACACTGCTATATATTCTGCTATATATTCACTATACAATTACGATACTATATATTACTTTGTACATTGTATTAAGCATATAAATGTTATACTATTTGTTATTATACACTGTACCATTGACCGCCGTGTGAAAGATACTAAGAGGCAGCAACGAAATATGAAAATGGGAGAGTAGCAGAGCAAAGAATCCATTCCCTGCGGAGAATACAATGCCAGTGAGTGGAACGCGGTCTGAGAGTCACCGTAAACGTGAACACAATCAGTTAAGATCCGAAATGGTTTATTACGTCCTTCCAATTATTGCTAAGCCAGAATCCATATTCTCGGTTGAAATTGTCTCTGTGTTTGTATATGTGGATCGCCTCATGAACGAATCTCTCATGATAGCCAGATGGCTTGCAGAGAACCTCTGTCTTGGAGAAGTCAATGTCATGTGAGCCCACTGAATTGTAACAGTGATCTGCCACGGCTGAGGAGTTTGTCCTACCGTGTTTCAGGTCTGCTTTATGTTCACGGATGCGGTCCGAGACATGTCGTTTGGTTTCTACAATGTAACTGCTACCACAGAGGAAACTTAGTTTGTAGACACCATCCAAAAAGGGTAGCTTGCCATATTGGTTAAGCAGTGAGACACTGCTTAACCAATACATACTTCACCTGGAATGGAACTTTCTACAAGCAAACTGAGGGCACCCCAATGGGCTCCCCCCTATCTCCGGTTGTAGCCAACATCTTCATGGAGAAATTTGAGACTGACGCCATCCAGACTGCCACTCTACGCCCGACGTTATGGAAGAGGTACGTAGACGACACTTTTGTCATCCGGCCACATGGCCGGCCTGCTCTAGACCAATTTCTCGACCACATCAATTCCATACACCCAGCCATCAGATTCACCATGGAAGTCGAAAAAGATGGCAAGCTACCCTTTTTGGATGTCCTAATTAAAAAGTTCCATTCCAGGTGAAGTATGTATTGGTTAAGCAGTGTCTCACTGCTTAACCAATATGGCAAGCTACCCTTTTTGGATGGTGTCTACAAACTAAGTTTCCTCTGTGGTAGCAGTTACATTGTAGAAACCAAACGACATGTCTCGGACCGCATCCGTGAACATAAAGCAGACCTGAAACACGGTAGGACAAACTCCTCAGCCGTGGCAGATCACTGTTACAATTCAGTGGGCTCACATGACATTGACTTCTCCAAGACAGAGGTTCTCTGCAAGCCATCTGGCTATCATGAGAGATTCGTTCATGAGGCGATCCACATATACAAACACAGAAACAATTTCAACCGAGAATATGGATTCTGGCTTAGCAATCATTGGAAGGACGTAATAAACCATTTCGGATCTTAACTGATTGTGTTCACGTTTACGGTGACTTTCAGACCGCGTTCCACTCACTGGCATTGTATTCTCCGCAGGGAATGGATTCTTTGCTCTGCTACTCTCCCATTTTCATATTTCGTTGCTGCCTCTTAGTATCTTTCACACGACGGTCAATGGTACAGTGTATAATAACAAATAGTATAACATTTATATGCTTAATACAATGTACAAAGTAATATATAGTATCGTAATTGTATAGTGAATATATAGCAGAATATATAGCAGTGTGATATACATTAGGGTGGGTAGAATAATACATAGTGTAATATAACAATGTATAAGGTGGTATATAGTAATACAGTATGTAATTTAATGTTGGGTTTGTCTATGGCAGCATATAGTACGGGGGAGACCTGTTTGATGTAAGGGAAAAAAGTTTAGCTGGAAGCATATTATATTTTTTGCGACATAGAATTGTAATGTATTACCTACTGTTAGTAGCTCAGCTTATTGGAGAGTATATTTAGTATACTGATGATACTATGAAGTTAATACTTTAGTTTTTTACGTGGTTGTTTAGTTGCTGCAGCTGCATACTATTCACATTCCTTCCCTTGTTGGTGCTGCCCCTGCCCCTGCCCCCTCCCTTTGATGCTGCTAATCCTGCATAATGCATGGACATAATATGACTTTGAAAAACCCCCGCCCACCTCCCACGCATTTCACAATTAGCACTATTCGCATTCCTGCATTTCCCATAAATATGCTAAATTCCTCTTCAAATGCAAATTCTTTTGTCAAGGCTCTCTTCCTCCTTCCTCACAGCTTAAATAGACACTCCAAGCCTAAGACGTGTCATTTAGACTCTGTCTTATCGACAGACATGTTCTTCACCTGAGGACGGCTGCTTGCGTTGTGGCCGAAACGTCGTGAGAATTATTTTATTATGTTTTATTTTTATGATTTTTTTACTTCCCTTCTACGTGACTTTACCGAAAGAACCAAGAAGAAAAAAACACAGAAAACATAATTAAAGTTTGAAAAATCATTAATTATACAAACTTTTCAATAATTTCCTTCTTCACTTCGATTTAAATTTTCTTTAAAACCTTCTTCTCACCAACATTACCACTCATTACCACTTTCTCCGAAGGCAAGTTTGTAAAAGAATGCATGGTACAGACAGCAGACATTTTGTGTCCGGAGATCAAAGCAAATTTGAAAAAGTCAGTTTATCACTCAGGACTGTGACTCGCCGTGTGGAACTGATTGATAACAATATAGCCAGTCAATTAAACAAAAAGTCTGATTCCTTTGAATTATATTCACTAGCACTGGATGAAAGTAAGGACGTAAAAGACACTGCTCAGCTCCTCATTTTTATCCGAGGCGTTGACGACAGTTTTGCAATAACAGAGGAGTTTTTGACCATGGAGTCCCTGAAAGGAACAACGCGGGGAGAGGACTTGTATAACCAGGTATCTGCTGTCATCGAAAGAATGAAGCTACCTTGGAGTAAACTTGTCAATGTCATAACGGATGGATCGCCAAATTTAACTGGGAAAAATGTTGGGCTGCTGAAAAGAATCCAGGATAAAGTGAAAGAGGAAAACCCTGTTCAGGATCTTATTTTCCTTCACTGCATCATCTATCAGGAATCCCTGTGTAAGTCTGTATTGCAGCTTAATCATGTCGTGAATCCAGTCGTACGACTTGTGAACTTTATACGAGCAAGGGGACTTCAGCACCGTCAGTTTATTACGTTCCTGGAGGAAACTGATGCGGATCATCAGGACTTGCTGTACCACTCTCGTGTCCGCTGGTTAAGTTTGGGGAAAGTGTTACACCGAGTGTGGGAGCTGAAAGAGGACATCATCGCATTTTTGGAGTTGATGGGGAAATCTGACGAATTCCCTGAGCTAAGCGACAAGAACTGGCTTAGTGACTTTGCGTTTGCTGTAGACATATTCTCACACATGAATGAGCTGAATGTGAAACTGCAGGGGAAAGATCAGTTTGTTCACGACATGTACAAACATGTGAAAGCCTTCAAATCCAAGCTCACTTTGTTCTCCGGACAAATTGCGAACAAATCTTTTGCTCATTTCCCCACATTTGCCATGCAGGAAGAGGCACCGCGAAACGCAAAAAAATACAGCAAATCACTGGAGGACCTGCACGGAAAATTCTGCCGTAGGTTCTCTGATTTCGAAAACATTGAACAGTCATCTTCTTGGTTCTTTCGGTAAAGTCACGTAGAAGGGAAATAATAACAATGCAGATATGAGATTAGTCACCATATCTGCATTTTCCATAAATATGCTAAATTCCTCTTGATATGCAAATTAATTTGTCAAGGCGCCCCTTCCCCCTCCAACCCAGCTTAAATATACGCTGCCAAGCCTGGTGGTGCCCATTCAGACGCTGTCTTTACGACAGACCTGTTCTTCACCTGAGGACGACTGCTTGCGTTGTGGCTGAAACGTCGTGAGAATTATTGTATTGTGTTTTATTGTTATTATTGTATTATTTCCCTTCTACGTGACTTTACCGAAATAACCAAGAAGATGAATCCCTGCAGTCACGAAAGCTTTAAATCGAAATTGAACAGTCACTTCAGCTGGTGTCCTGTCCCCTGTCACAAGACCCTGAAACAGCACCACAGGAGCTGCAGTTGGAACTGAATGATCTTCAGTCTGACTCCGTCCTAAAGGAGAAGTTCAACTCTGTTAAGCTGAATTACTTTTATGCTTCACTTAACAGAGCCACGTTTCCAAACCTCCGGAGGACTGCACAGAAGATACTGACTTTGTTTGGCTCGACTTATGTGTGTGAGCAGACATTCAGCGTCATGAACGCCAACAAAGCCCGTCACAGATCAAAGTTAACGGATCAGCACCTCAGATATGTCCTGAGAATTGCCACAACCAAAATAACTCCAGACTTGGATGCACTGGCAAAAATGGGAGATCAACAACACTGTTCCCACTGAAACTGTAAGTGATGATGTGTTGCTGCAGCGAGGTTGGAGTCAAATCTCCGACACACAGCCTGCGTGGCTGCTCTAACCTGTTAATGTAGATACTAAAGAAGTTCAAGTGAGGTAATTGGTTTGGCGCAGGCCTCAGATGTTTTCATGATGTTTGATCAGTCACATTACGACATGTTTTTGTATTGTTCATGTTCGTGCAATTTGTTAAATTGCCTTGCAAATAAATGCTTTGCTACCTGTTAAAGGCTAAATCCTTTCATGTAATGAGTTTTACATGTCATTTACATTAGTTCACACAAACTCTCCATTCATCTGTTCCTGGCCCGGCCCCTCTGTCAAATTTTAGAACCCATTGTGGCCCGCGAGTCAAAAAGTTTGCCCACCCCTGGTCTAATCCCTACTGCACATGAGGTGAATATATCGGCTCCATATCCCCAGCGTATGTTCTCTTGGAGCGTTCTGCTCCTTGGCTGTAAACTCCATTACAATCATCGACCATCTTTCATCACCTCTTCCAGCCGTGACCTGTCCTGCGAACGAATGTTGGTACAGTGGCGAGATGCTATCTCCCTCGCCTGGTATCTTTTTCTATCTTGATTTAAAGCTGTCGTGACTGCAGGAATCCATACTCTTTGGTTCTTTTGGTAAAGTCACTTAGGTATAAAAAATAAAATAAATCACGACGTTTCGGGCGCAAAACAAGCGTCCGTCATTTTTATTTCTATACCTACGTGACTTTACCGAAAGAACCAAAGAGTATCTTTTTTCTATATTTTTTTCATGATGACGAACGTTTGTGTTGCGATCGAAACGTCGTAGTTTTTAGTTATTTTATGTTATTTTCTTTGAACCTATCTACGTGACTTTACCGAAAACCCCAAAGAATATGAATTCCTGCAGTCACGGAAGCTTTAAGTCCGGAGGTGGTGGGTTCAACTCCGACCCTGACACCTGCATATTTGTAGTTTTCACGTTCTCCTCGTGGTCACATGGATTTTTCTCCGGGTCCTCCGATTTTTCCCTCCACATTTAGAAATGTGCATTTTAGAGTATTTGGCTGCTATACATTTCCACGTGATGATAAGCCACTTCGTTGAGCTATCATTTGTGGCCAGGTTGCTTCTGAAAAAGAGCTTTGTAGCTCAGTGGGCCTTACCTGCTAAAATAAAAAATAGTTTAGTTTTTTTGCTTTAGTTTCTAGTTAAATATTGATGTTACACCTACCCGAGCTAAACCAAAATTACTCAAACGAGCAAGAGTGGCCCTTGATACGCAATATAAACAAGCCCACTCTTGGTGTACAGTGTCTTGAGACGCGGCCACATTGAGACCCCGCTGTATACATCACCATTGTATAAATGTCCGTGCCCCATCACTGATGGAGAGGGGTGGGAATGGCTGGAGATTATTGCGGGCAAGCATTTTGTTGAAATGGCTGTTATACATTTCCACATCATGATCCACTTCGTTGAGCTATCATTTGTGGCCAGGTCGTTTCTGAAAAAGAGCTACATAGCTCAGTGGGCCTTACCTCGTAAAACAATTTTGTTTAGTTTACTTTAGAGGCGATGAATGAAGACGATGAAGTGTGACGAAGTTGCTTATCTTCATCAAGTATCGTGAGCTTCCCCTAGGGTGAGCACTGGAAGGTAAGGGTTGGTGTATCGCCACGGTATACTAATATATAAACACCCAGCTCTGACATTCTGTGACTCTGTGATTAACGCGGCACGGATTGGTTGAAGTGCGTCACATGGCCGCGAGCAAGCAGCCAACCAGAGGTGCGCCCCTCCCAAACATGTACGCCCCCGGATTGGTTGAAGTGCGTCACATGACCGCGAGCAAGAGACGGGTGAGTGAGAGTGAGGCAGAGCTGTGCTTTGTCCACTGCTGCTCTGAGGGAGAGCCGTGCTCTGTCCATTGCTGGCTTGAGGGAGAGCCGTGCTATCTCCACTGCTGCCGTGAGGGAGCCAGACACGCTGTCTCCAATGCTGCCCTGAGGGAGAGCCGTGCTCGGTCCGCTGCTACCCTGAGGGAGACGGGTGAGTGACAGTGAGGCAGAGCCATGCTCCGTCCACTGCTGCCCTGAGGGACCCCCGTGCTCTCCACTGCTGCCGTGAGGGAGCCAGACGCACTCTCTCCACTGCTGCCCTGAGGCAGAGCCGTGCTCGGTCCGTTGCTGCCCTGAGGGAGAACCATGCTCTATCCACTGCTGCCCTGGGGCAGAGCCGCGCTCTCTCCGCTGCTGCCCTGAGGGAGTGCCACGCTCTCTCCACTGCTGTATTGTTGTTCGGGGACGCCACAGGCGCCCCCGCACAACCACATACTATGGCGTCTCCAACAACCTAGTATATGTATGTGTATGTTGAACTTCTTTCGCACCGTAGATGCGGGATAGGAGTTTATGTGGGTTGGTGGCGCAAAGGTCACAGTGCCGGCATCATGATTACCACCATCTTCATCATCACCATAATCTTAATTTGTCATTGCCATTTCAATCTTCATCGATGATAACCGTCATTTATCATTCCCGTCAACTTCATAAAACATCGTTTTTATTTACCATTACCAGTGTAGTGCCGTAGATGGGCCACACTTACCGGCAGTGGTGGACAGGGCCCATCTGCAGGTACCTCGGACCCCAGGGGAGGGGCCACTATGCCAGTCCAAGAGGGGGGGGGGGGCTGCTGAGGGCTCTAGGATCCTAGGCAGCTAAGCCCTCGGCGCCGGGCCTTAGGATCCCAGACAATCCAGACAGCTAAGCCCCTTGGCGCCACCAATGGGGGGCTGTGGGGGATCTGGGATCCCACACAACCCCACCCCTCGATGGGCAAGAGGGAATAAAGGGCCGCTCCCTAGCCGATCGGGAGCAGTCGCAGCTCAAGACCCAAGACCAGCCAGCTTAGGACCCTGGACCCCCTCGTCCCACTTGTCCTTGTAAGGGCCGGGACGCTGTGCGGGCCAGTGGTGGGACTCTGGGACTCCAGACTCTATGTCCTTGTAAGGGCGAGTTCCGAGAGTCTAGACCCGCACCTTGACTGGGTCGGGTCAGGTAGCCTCCTCTAGGGTAATTGTAGCCGGAGGACCCGAGAGCATAGCCATAATCAGGCACGCTAGGAGTAGGCTGTGTCCCTAGGCTGTGTCCCTAGACTATAACAGAGTATCAGGACTGTTGGAGTGTTGTATCGTAATATAAGTTACCTCTACAATTGTCTCCGGAACCCATTACACCAGCATCCTCATTAATGCTATCATTTATAATCAACTAACATCATTGTCATCATTGTCATCATCACTATTATCGTTATGACCATTGCTTGCCTTGCTTGGCAGTACAACTATATGCGCAGTGGAGGAGGAGAGCAGAGTGATCCTCACGTCAGTATCGTCGTGCGATTTTGTGTGGATGAAAGACAGTCGGAGCCTAATTGACCGGCTCGCTCCGTCGGAGGGGGCGAACGTGTTGACATCACCCCACTTCCCCAGCTCCTCATTGGTTATGTTGGCGGGGGGGGAATGAGGCACCACCCATTCTACAAGCAGATTCAGGGCAACAGCTGCTCGATTAATTATGCAGAATCACTTTTGTGATACAGTGATACCTCGGTTCACGAACGCTTCTGTTCACGAACAACTCGGTTCACGAACAGAAAAGTTCATAAAAATATGCTCCGGTTCACGAACTCCGCTTCGGTTCACGAACAGGAGCCGCAGCCATTTTAATGCTATTTCCAGGCTGTCACATGGTCGTGACTTCCTGTAGGAAGATCGTGGAGAGAAGAAGAGACACAGAAAGAAGTACTGTGAGTACTGTGAAGACACTTTCAGTGACTTTTGCTTTTTGGTGTGCTTTTTAGCACATACTGTACTGTACTACTGTACTGTACAATACTGTACTTACTGTATTGTACAGTTCACCCGTTTGAGTGCTTACTGAAGTCATCTCAAGCAAGGTTAGTGTTCTCTCTTTATACATTACTATACTGTACAGTACTAATGTGTATTGTAATTTGTTTCATATTTTTGTGCTTCAAAAACCAAAAAAAAAGGTCAGAACGGATTAACCAGATTTACATTGAACCCTATGGGAAAATTTGCCTCGGTTCACGACCAATTCGGTTCGCGACCAGAGTCAGTTCACGAATTAAGTTCGTGAACCGAGGTATCACTGTATTTCCAGCTTATGGCGTATACCAGCAATCTGCAAATATGTTCAAACAAAGTCTAATTCCCACGTTAGAAAAATGGGATTTGTTCTTCACACTTAATTTCCATATAGAAGTGTTTCACCATCCTCAGTAGTTGGTTTGGGAAGAATCCGTTTATTGACAGTGACAGACCAATCCCAGCGCAATAGCTCGGTCCTATCTTTATTAGTCAGTTTCCCAACGGGACTTGATTCACGTGGGATTCACAACCAAATCGTTGCCATTGGTGTCGTGTCGCATGACCAGGAGAGTTTTGTTTGCAACTGTTGCAGCGAGCCGTGAAGTGTGATTCCGTGTCAAAGAATCACTTTAACAGCCCTCATCTCCACACTAAGTGTCGTGCCTTTTATGTGCTCATCGCTTGGTATGAAACAAAACATTCGCAAATGATCTCTTTGCACTTCAGAATCAGAATTTATATTTTTTCTGGAGGATTCCGATGAGCTATGAAGCTCTTTTTCACAAATGTCCAGTCGTTTCACAGATGTCCAGTAGTTTTCTCAGATGTCCATCAACTTTCCCAATGTGTCAGAGTAAAGGCCAACAGAAAAGCAAACAAGCAACCAATGTATTGAATATAAAACATTAATCAGACTAAAATAGCGAACATACAAACAGCCAATTATAAATGGACTATGTTGATTATACCAAACTTATAGTAAAAAAAATATCTATAATTATTTTTTCAGTTCAACATGTAGGCTTTCGCGACCAATATCCAAAGCAGAGGGTTTTTATGGGTTAAATCACGTAAATGTAAATGTGTCGTTAAACCCGCCATCACCCGACACAACCAATTAGCAAAGATTGTCACGTAAACAAAACATGCCAATCGTTACTAGTTCAGCGCACGGTGTGTTGGAGAGTAAACCCACTACAACATTTACAATTCGAATACTGTGACGTTTCGCCAGTAATTACAACAACAAACAGCATCATCAGGCGACAGTCATATATATTTTTCACCTTTCCGAAACCAATATTTTCAGATGACAATGCTTTACATTTCTTCATCAATTTCCCTACTACGGTAGGGCCTCGGTCTTCCACCTTTGAACCTCGGTGCATATCAAGCTCACAGCACCCCAGAGAGAGAGCGGCTCTTTGGGTTCCACACAACTGCTTAAAATTCATATGCTTGACTACAAATCATGCCAATATGAATGAATGCAAATATTGCCCTGACAATACCACGAATGCTATTCAGTCTTTATTTGTTATCCCCGTCAGAGGTCACCGAGAATAGCCACTTGAGATATATTATTTTCAAACATTAATTAGGAATCTGCCTTCGGTAAGAGGTGATTGTCTCATTAGCTTTTTTGCTCAAATGAGTGTTTGCTTATTTAGCAATTTCGTGAAATCAAGTGGCATGTTCTGTACACCTGAAAAAAACACATCTCACTTGAGACCAAGACCAATATTTATGCTTATTTTTTTTCTTAAATAAACACGTTTTACGATGCGGTGGTTGAGAATTGTGGTTTTTTTTATTTGTGCGAGTGGAATAATTTATTCTATTTCTAACTGGAAGCCTCATGAGGATTTACTCCGAACTCATCACGGAGCGGTGACATGGCCTCCTGGCAGTGCGCTCACCATGCGTCGCAGAGGTCGGTGGATCGAATTTAATGGCCCACCCTGGCTATTAATGCTGCGGGTGCCATCATAATTATCATCACGATCCATGGGTAGGTAGCCCGTAGTTGTTCACTGCACATTTCGTCATTTGTTTACACGTTCAATCTATCTTGTGCCAATATACTCAAGTGGTGCCACATCTTTCTGGCACCAATCTCTTATTTCGTCATGCCATTCTCGGATAGGTCTTCATCTTTTTCCGGTTGCTTCCATTTTTTGAACACACTTAATTTGCATGTTGTTGTCCATCATACATATGTGTCCAAACAGTGCCATGTTTCCTTGTCATCACTTCCTGCATCAAGTCTTCTTTCATACAGTGAGGGACAAAAGTATTTGATCCCCTGCTGATTTTGTACGTTTGCCCACTGACAAAGAAACGATCAGTCTATAATTTTAATGGTAGGTTTATTTGAACAGTGACAGACAGAATAACAAAACAAAATCCAGAGAAACACATGTCACAAATGTTATAATTGGTTGCATTTTAATTAAGGAAATAAGTATTTGACCCCCTCTCAATCAGAAAGATTCTGGCTCCAGGTGTCTTTTAAGAGGTACCGAGCTGAGATTAGGAGCCCACTCTTAAAGGAGTGCTCCTATCTCAGCTTGTTACCTGTATAAAGACACCTGTTTACAGAAGCATCAATCATATTCCAAACTCTCCACCATGGCCAGACCAAAGAGCTTCTCCAAGGATGTCAGGGACAAGATTGTAGACCTACACAAAGCTGGAATGGGCTACAAGACCATCGCCAAGCAGCTTGGTGAGAAGGTGACAACAGTTTGGTGCAATTATTCGCAAATGGAGAAACACAGAGGACTATCAATCTCCCTCGGCCTGGGGCTCTCACATCGTGGAGTTGCAATGATCATGAGAAGGGTGAGGAATCAGCCCAGAACTACACAGGAGGATATTGTCAATGATCTCACAGGCGCTGGGACCATAGTCACCAAGAAAACAGTTGGTAACCACTACGCCGTGAGGACTGAAATCCTGCAGCGCCCACAAGGCCCCCCTGCTCAAGAAAGCACATTAACATGCCCGTTTGAAGTTTGCCAATGAACATCTGAATGATTCAGAGAACAACTGGGTGAAAGTGTTGTGGTCAGATGAGACCAAAATGGATCTCTTTGGAGGAGGAATGCTGCCTATGACCCAAGAACACCATCCCCACCGTTAAACATGGAGGTGGAAACATTACGCTTTGGGGGTGTTTTTCTGCTAAGGGGACAGGACAACTTCACCGCATTAAACGGACGATGGACGGGGCCATGTACCTTCAAATCTTGAGTGAGAACCTCCTTCCCTCAGCCAGGGCATTGAAAATGGGTCGTGGATGGGTATTCCAGCATAACAATGACCCAAAACACACGGCCAAGGCAACAAAGGAGTGGCTCAAGAAGAAGCACATTAAGGTCCTGGAGTGGCCTAGCCAGTCTCCAGACCTTAATCCCATAGAAAATCTGTGGAGGGAGCTGAAGGTTCGAGTTGCCAAACGTCAGCCTCGAAACCTTAATGACTTGGAGAAGATCTGCAAAGAGGAGTGGGACAAAATCCCTCCTGAGATGTGTGCAAACCTGGTGGCCAACTACAAGAAACGTCTGACCTCTGTGATTGCCAACAAGGGTTTTGCCACCAAGTACTAAGTCATGTTTTGCAGAGGGGTCAAATACTTATTTCCCTCATTAAAATGCAAATCAATTTATAACATAGACTGATCATTTCTTTGTCAGTGGGCAAACGTACAAAATCAGCAGGGGATCAAATACATTTTTCCCTCACTGTATGTATTATTTTTTCTGACTTCTACTTTGATTACTTTGTGGGTCCAGCTTAGATGCAAGCCGCTTATCCACGTGTAAAGTGTTCTGAGATGCCCGGATGTAGAGCACGATGTGTGGGCATGTAAGGAAACCATATCAGGTCGCACTCATTGCACAAAGTGCTTGCCACATATGAACAATAATACCTAACTGATCTCGTCAAGAAGCATAAACCATCATGTCAACTCTGTCACTTCTCTTCTCATCACTGCCTGCTTCAGGTCTTCTTCTATGTCCAACCTTTTTCTTACTTCTACGTTGGTCACTTTTTGGGTCCAGCTTAGATGCAGTATCCTTCTCAAGCAATATATTGAGAGTGCCAACTGCGGTTCTGTATTCACCATAAATGCGCACCGTCTGCTGCACAGTGGATGTGCCAGTGGCGTGGACTGAATTTGCCAAATTTGAGAACATTTTACATTGAAAATTACACAATTGTAAAACACAAGCAAGCATTTCCCGCTACTGAAAAGACTTGTCAGAACCCTCTAGAAAAAAGACAAGAGACTTAGTGAAGCTCTCCTGGGTAAAAACAAACTACGTAACAATGCGCTATGAGACTTCCTAATTCAATGGCTCATGAGAAGGCTAGCATATGGCAGGGGAGCATATAGGTTTACGATTCAAGGTTTTGTATTTTTCATGATTTGTATTGCGTTGTTTTATTCAATAATTCTCAGTGGAGCCGACATGAAATATCAAACAATTTGTCGGTGCAGGATTTAGGCCGCAGCTGGCTGCAGTCCCGGGTCGCTCTCACAGTTTATCAACTGTAACCACACCTCGTACCATACCCATGTCCTTCTTCACTCACCACCGCTCCACTACATTTTCCTTATAATTTATTTCGTTTTATTATTTTCATTATTACTTTGGCGTCGCCCGATTTTTGGTTGGTGGCAGATCCCTGCACCCAACCCCGCCTGCCTCCGTGTTCACTGCACACGCCTCACGGCGCTACAACAGCTGTAAAATTCCGGCTGCTGCAGTGTAACACAACCCGGCTTAACTGCCACATTGCACAGCTGAGGGACAGTGCAGGTAAACGAGGACTGCTGCTCCGACTCATGAGGCTGGAGGACGCTGGCTGCATTGTTCATGCAGTGCGGCTTAACAGCCGCCCTGGGTACGGTTCCTGCCAGTAACGTCCTCACACGGCACCTCTTCCGGCACTATCAGCGAGTGTGAGCTTGGCGTGCCCCAGCATCGCCAGCAAGTGGGAGATCTACGTGCTCCGTCCGTCCAATGTTCACCACCATCAGCGAGTGGGAACGCGAAGCAGACTGTCATCTCCTCAACACGAGAGCGTTGGCTTGCTGCTGCCCAGCACCACCAGTGAACGGGAGCTCTGCGAGGTTCGTCCACCCTGCTGCATCACCTGCGAGCTGGAGCACAGCGCGTGGTCAGCTAATCCACTGGACCTCGTGTTCTTCTGGCTGCTCCATTGTACGCCCCGCCTGCGTGGTTCTGTACGCCCGTGTACGCGCTCAACGAGTGTTTACACGGGCGTGTATGCATCCGCTACGTACGGGGAAGTGCTTGCTGATGGCGTGGAGCTTGGAAAACGCTACCTCGACTTTCTGCTCAGGGCAGCAGAGCCGCTGATTGGAGTCCACTCGAATCCGGGCCCCTTCATCAGCACCATCGTGCAGCACGGCTGATATAATAGGGCTACGACATGCACCATCTCTTCATCATCTGCACCTGGAACCAGCGCTCCTGAGGACGCTCTCTGTCCTTGGGCTTCTCCGAGGTCAACGTCGGAGACTGCATCGGCACCGTGGTTGCAGAGGTGGTAGGGGCCGCCGTTCACAGGTCGACCTCGAACCAGCCAACTCCTCTATTCCCTCGACGCTCACCTGCACGGATCTTCACATCTACCTTACACATCCGCCTTGGCCTACTCAACGCATGCTCCATCACCAATAAATCAGCCCTGATTCACGACACCATCTCGGACCACCACATCGACCTTTTGCTCATCACTGAGACCTGGTGCAGGCAAGACTCCCCGCCAGCCATCTCTCTGGAAGTTGCGCCCCCAGGATACAAGGTTCTTCATAAACCTCGCGCAACTAACCAGCGGGGTGGCTTAGCGGTCGTTTACAATGCTCACTTGAAAATTAAAGAGCTCTATCTACCAATGGATCCCGCCACCTTCGAGGTCCAGTCCGTATCCCTTACTACTAACGAGTGCTTTTCCATCATTTCCATCTATCGCCCTCCAGATGGCAGCATCAACACCTTCTTAAATGAGCTTTCGGAATTCCTATATCTGATTCCTAACCCATCTCACAGGCTCGTGCTTACAGGTGACTTTAATTGCCCCGGCAATACCCCAGCCTCCATCGATAGTCACCTTGAGTCAACTTTGGCCTGCCATAACCTGGTCATCACAAACTCAGGCCCCACCAGAGCTTCCTCAACAAACGTTGAGAGCATGCTCGACCTGGTTCTGGAACCTACCAGCACCGACGCATCACTGCACTGGGAGTTTTCCAAACTGGTTACTCCGACCACCGCCTCATACTTTCTTCCCTCCAAATTCCCAAGCCAATCGCCATCAAATTCACCCGCAACTCGCGTAATTTCAAGGGTATCGAGTTTTCTGCTTTACGCCACCTCCTTGCAAATTCGCCTTCAATGTTATCCCCATCATCGGATCCATCCGTCTGTGCTCTCCAACTAGAAGCTGACATGAGGGCGGCGCTGGACAAACTGGCTCCATTAAAATGACGAACCGCTAGGCAGTCTTCCCACGACACTCACTGGCTCTCAAGAGATGCCATCATTGCTAAGCGAACCAGGAGGCACCTTGAAAGTATCTCATCCCGTAGTGGTCTACCTGCTCATCGACTTGCCTCGTTGTCTGCAGGAAATCTAACAAACTTATCCTTGTCTCACGTTCCTCCTACATTAAAGAATGCATCAAAATAGAAACCGGAAATCTGCGCATTCTATGGAAAACCCTCAAAGACTTCTACATCCTGGTAGCACCATGGTCCCTTACCTTAGCGATCCCCTGGCCTCACTGAAACTTGCCACCGCTTTTAATACTTACTTAACCAACAAGCTAATCCCCGTCGCAAACTCTTGCACGTCTACTCACACTGCACCATTGTACCACGCTCAAGTTACCTGAAATTGTAAGCACTCACCCAGACACCTTTATAACTACGCTTAAGCCGGTGTCTACAAAAGACGTTTTCTCTTTAATTGAATCGCTTCAATTAAAGTAATCTCCACTCGTTGTGCTCCCAGGTTCATTGTTCAAGCAATGTGCTCCGGAACTCGCCATCATGATCAGGAACATCGCAAATGCCTCATTCTCTATGGGGTGTTTTCCGTCCAACCTCAAATCTGGCCTGGTTTCTCCCTTGTTAAAGAAACCAAGTCTCGACCCAGATGACCCATCTAGTTATCGTCCCATCACTAATCTCTCGAACCTCTCTAAACTCCTTGAACGACTAGCCCTCGCCCAGCTAAAACCACACATCACCTCCTCCGCAAACTACTGCTGCTTCCAGTCAGCTTACCGTCAAAACTATTCCACAGAAACAGCACTCACTAGAGTGCTCGATGACATTTTAACGATCATTGATTCCGGCTCAACTGTTGCACTTGTAAGTCTGGACATTTCGTCAGCCTTCGACACCATCAACCACTCGCTCCTTACTTCCCTCCTGAAATCCGACTTCGGTATATGCGGCTCAGCACTCAAGTGGATAGTTTCGTACCTTTCTGACCGGCAATCTTCAGTCAGGGTGGACAAGTCCACATCGCCTGAACCAACAGCATTATGCGGGGTTCCCCAGGGCTCTGTTCTAGGTCCCCTGCTCTTCACAGCCTACACTTCCCCGATCGGCCGGCTCATTGCAAGCTTCGGTGTTAAGCATCACTCATACGCGGATGACACGATTCTATTCACCGCCATCGATTCTAGCAATGCATCTGGATTCGAGAGGCTCTCGGAATGTACCACTGCTGTGCAACAATGGTTCACTGCACACAACCTAGCCCTTGATCCGAAAAAGTCAGTGGCCATCATGTTAGGTACCAAGCAACGTCTCAACTCATCAGCACTCCCAACACACATACACATCTTCGGTCACAGCATCAAGTTCACCGATCACTTCAGCTACCTCGATGTCATCCTAGATTCAACTTTATCCTTCGACCGTCAAACCGACCAACTTTCACCTGAAGGCTCTCAGACACCTACGTCCTCTCATCTCCACTGAAATTGCCAACACATTGGCATGTTGCATAGTTGGGTCTCGCCTTGACTATTGCAACTCCGTCCTAGTCCGGACCTCCGCTGGCAACCTAAAGAAACTTCAAAGACTACAAAACAACCTAGCACGCGTCGTCATTGCCACACTCATCCCCGTCTCGACTCACTAGCCTGTCTCCGTGCCCTCAACTGGCTACCCATCGCCAGTAGGGTCACTATACAAGATCGCCTGCCTCTGCCACAATGCCTTCACATCTGCCTGCCCGCCGTACCTTTCTTCATTATTGACAACTTGCAGCTCAGCACACGGCAGATGCCTGCGCAGTGCGACTCACGACCTCCTCTTGATACCAAGATCCAGGATGATCATGTCTATGCGCCGCTTCTCAGTGGCAGCCCCAATAGTCTGCAACGCTATCCCTCTGCACATTCGCAGTATCACCTCAATCGCCTCCTTCAAGAGACACTTAAAAACTCACCTCTGCAATCATGCATTCGAGCGACTCTGAGCTTGGCTCCGCGCCTCTGCGTTGTGGCCACTACGTCTGCAAATTTGCGCGCGTTACAAATTGAATTATTATTATTATTCTGCCAGAATCGACGAAAGTAATGGCATAACTTGTGGACTTCATCTCACGTCAGGGTCGAACTCTCTCCTCATACAAAGCGGTACTTCCAGAGGCGTGCAGAACAACAAGGAACCCCCTGCGGTCAGCAGCTGGCTGTAAACAGTGCAGATCTCTATTGTGATGCAGAAGCCGATCAATACGCTTCCCACGGGGGGGGGGGGAGTGGTGTTACAATTTCAAGCTTTGCAAATAGGGTGTTACATGAAAGAAAAAAATATGCATTTTATCTCTTCCCTGGTAAATGTCAATCGGCGCCACGGTGGCGAGATATTAACTACAACACCTGTTATACAGGAGGTCGTAGATGCGATCCCGACCCTGACGCCTGCTTTTGTAGTTTGCGTGTTCTTCCCGTGGTCGCGTGGATTTTTCTCCTGGTCCTTCGGTTTTCCCCTCCACATTTAGACACATGCGTTTCGAGTATTTGGCTACTATAAATTTCTACATGATAAGCCACTTGGTTTAGTTATAATTTGTGATAGCCATGTCGCTTCTGAAAATGAGCTATATAGCTCAGTGGGCCCTACTTGGTGAAGTAAACATAAAAATATTCCTATAAATATATAAAAAATGGGCATCTCCAAGGGGGCAACTGCAAGGGGGCAACTGCAAGCCCAGTCCCCCTCTACCCAAGTCTTCATAGCTAGGGCACATTTGGCCCCTGGGTTTTCAGTGTTGCACACAACCACTGGCCACAGATATTAGACGCCCAGGCTACGACTGACATTTCACTCTATAGGAAAATAGCATTTCATGCCCAATACACTGGTAAATCACTTACATTACTAGATTATCCTACTGTGAGATTTTTTTGTCCGGGTATTTTCGGTACGAAGTAAAATGTGGTGACATTCCCTTTCCTGCCCGTTTCACAATAGGGGACATTAAACGGTTTAATTACGGGAAAAACGTGGGGGTGGAGGGAATGGGGAGGAGCAATCGTCAACTTATGGATAATTTGATCTTTTCCACTGTGGTAAAATTACCCAATCAAAGCGAAACGGCCTTTTACATGAATAGAAACAAATCTGGAAAAGCCCATTCATTAAGATGCGACTGACTAATTCCCCGGGAGTCAGCGTGCTTGCATTAATCCCGCCCGGCTGGCTTGCTTGCTTGCCGAGCAGCGGTGCTCAGAAACATTTAATGAACTGCGATATAATTCTGCAGTGATCTGCTAGTTTTAATTTGATTACCTAAAGTATTGCTCGATCAAGTGCTAAATAGCAACACAAGCAAATTACACTTTCGTCTTGCACGTTTATAAGCAAGAATAATTAGCTTTAAAACAATTATAATAATAATCTCTGGAGGGCAATAGCATGGATGCTGTGGAAATTCTTCAGAGGAGTTAAATGCTCTCGCAATGTGTAATGACGTCTAATAAATGGGCCATCATCAAACTCACAAAATTCCATGAAATGGCTATGTTTAACTTTTTGTGCACTTAAAAGTACAATGCTATTGAGATTTAAAAAAACTGTTTTGGGGAAGCTTAATGAACTGACTTGAGTTTTTATGAAATATCTACAATGTTACCGAGGGTTAGCCGGGTATATTCAGTACCAAATAGCACTGCTACGGCGATTCTGATATTAATGCCAACCCACGGTTTATCTTTTAATTCACCCGTCCTCTTCTTTCACAAATAAATTAGTTAATTATACATTGGTTGCACTGATTAATTAAATGGAAATACTGCGGTAAAAATTGATTATATATTTTTTGCTGACAGCAGAGAAGGACTCGATGTTTCAGTTGACTGCCATTCATTTGATTTAAAAAACACAACGCATATAAGTTTATGGGTAAACATGAAATGATGGACAGCGGGGAAATATAAAAAGCTTTGAACTCACTCCTCGGGATAATGCAAATGCTTAAGTCTTCGGTGACGGTGAATGTTAATGCAGTAAGGGTGCCGCTGTATTTCATGAAGTGCACCACAGGGCCCTATAATATGTATCCATAGAAAAACGTGAGTAAAAAAAAAATATTTTTTCCTAAATTGCGAGACATATGCACTATACATGTTCTCGTTTGACATTCGTAATATTTTACCCTCCTATTTTGGCGTGTTTTTGTGAGTCTCCCCTAGGACAACTCGAACCTTAATTGGGTTCTCAGAGCAGTGAGTTCTTTAGAGGCTAGGGTTGGTGGATCGCCACAACATAGGGAGTTGGTGGGAGACTAAAAGCTTCAAAACACTTCAAAACTCAGTCACCCGTGTTCAATTGTCCTTCTTTTGCGCTATCCTTTGCCGGTCTTGCACCCGTTGAGGCTGTGTGCGGGGACATGGTAACCGGGCGTCGTACACAAGACGCGTCGCATACGATCTCCAAACCGCTCGCCAGCAGCTTCCTTTGCAGTCAGTGAAGCATAGGATTCAACTTCTGTAACATCACGATGAGAACTGCACCGTGTTACTGGTGAGCTCCTCATTACCAGGATGCCGCGTATCAAATATTTAACTTGCTTCAACCTTTTCGCAGAGCAAGCAGCCACGACCATGTCACACGAAAGAGGTAAACACAACCACAGTCTTATCGCAAACACTTTCTGCTTGGATCATCGTATCATCAAATTTGTATCGAGCCCTTCATATGGACAGCATCACCTCATACATCAGTAATAACAAAAAAATAAGCATTTAACAAACAAAAAAATCGGGCATGTCAGTCAGCGGTGTCAAGGCACACAAATTACCCCGAGGAGAGATAAACATTCACAGTGAAAGGCTATATAAAAAAAATGTGCTAAGTATGGAAAGGAAGACGCAACCGAGAGAAACACGAAGAAGACAAATTATCCAATTTAGAATTCGGGTGTCAGAGAGGAACAGAAAAGTGTCCAAGCGGAAGGTAGCAGGTGACATAGTATGTGTGTGTGTGTTGAACTTCTTTCGCACCGTACGTAGCCAACCATGCTAATCGGAGGTGTGGTGGAAGGATAATGCTCAAAATACAAAAAGCAGTTCTAAAGACGTAAGTTCTTGCATGTATGTTGAACTTTTTTCACATCGACTGTCGACAACTGTGCTAATCGGAGGTGCGGGAGGACAACAAACTAAACACAAAATGCAGTTCTAAAGAAATTAGTTTTCAATTTAAAAGTAGGGGTTGCCACCTGTCAAGGTTTAACCCGTACATGTGGCAAGCCTTACTATGCCCTATCCACAACAAGGTTCTCCCTGGCTGTCACAGATCAGGAGTTCAACTCTACTGTCTCTGTCAACATTCAGTCTACACGTGACAAGAGCCTAACGTAGTACTCGGCATGTTTTGGCAAATTACATTTTACGTAGTTGTGTTATCGTAAAAAAATCCTAAATTAAATGCATTCACTCCTATTTCTTAGGGATATACAGTACAGGCGTATCTCGGTTTACGAGTGAGATACGTTCCGCCAAAATTGCGCAGTTTTCTCATTGAATCACTCCCATGTTAAAAGCTGAGCTACGATTAAGTCCCAAAATATTCCACCGTTGAACAACTTTTTTTAAGGTCAAACATACAAATAATTTTAAAATCAGGGGCCATGTAGGACCGCTGGTTCAAATATCATTCACCACTGATGTTAGGCCCCCTTCCCCACACGAAGAAAACACACACAGCACAGCTAGTCGCCACAGGAAGCATATAGATCGATCGACCTCCGCTCGCTAAGCGAACATTTTGCTCCATTTGCGAACAAATGGGTCAATTTAAATTGCTCGTTATAGCGAATTATCGTAGAAAGAACGCTGGTTAAGGGAGACACGCATGTATGACCCCCCACCCCAGCCTCTGCCCCCCTCAACACCCCACCCCCACAATTGCATTAGCTCGACAATGCGACCCTGGTCACATGATTCTAGATTTGAAGCTTTCGTGACTGCAAGGATTCATATTCTTAGGTTTTTTCGGTAAAGTCACGTAGGTAAAACATCAAAATTAATACAAATAAAATAAAACAAAAATCACGACGTTTCGGAGGCAACACAAGTCTCCGTCATCAGGTGGGACCGTCACAGCCGGATTAGCTGCATCAAGTGAGGCAATGATTCAAGATGTAATCCCTTAACAAGCAAGTTGAGGGGGAGGAGAGGGGGGGGGGAGCTAATCAGAATGTGGTAGCCATGAATTGAACGTATCGGGAGGGAGGGGGGGCGGGGCTCAAAGACGGCACGGAGTGCCAACGTACAACGCATCGGGAGGGGGGGGGGGGCGGGGCCAAAACTGTGCAACGCATCGGGAGGGGGGGTCCAAAGAGTGCACGACGGCATCGACGCTGTTGCTGTTGCACAACGCCAACGCATTGGACAGAGAGGGGGAGGGGAGGCCTGATACACATGATAGAAAAGAACAAAAATGCGCATGTTTATACCAATGCTGGCTGAACAATGAAGAGAGTACTGTTAAATACTGGGGATGTTAATACTCGGTAAAGTAAAGTAAGATAGTGCCTGTCAAATAAGATGGTCCAAAAAAGTGTAATTAAGTCTTTTTATGCGTGGTTAATAACATCTTTCCAATGATTACTAAGTTTACTAAACTTTCAGTAAACTAAACTTAGTAATCATTGGAAAGATGTTATTAACCACGCAAAAAAGACTTAATTACACTTTTTTGGATCATCTTATTTGACAGGCACTATCTTACTTTACTTTACCGAGTGTTAACATCCCCAGTATTTAACAGTACTCTCTTCATTGTTCAGCCAGCATTGGTATAAACATGGGCATTTTTGTTCTTTTCTATCATGTGTATCAGGCCTCCCCTCCCCCTCTGTCCAATGCGTTGGCGTTGTGCAACAGCGTCGATGCCGTCGTGCACTCTTTGCCCCCCCTCCCGATGCGTTGCACAGTTTTGCCCCCCCCCCTCCCGATGCGTTGTATGTTGGCACTCCGTGCCGTCTTTGAGCCCCGCCCCCCTCCCTCCCGATACGTTCCATTCATTGGCTACCACATTCTGATTAGCCCCCCTCTCCTCCCCCTCAACTTGCTTGTTAAGGGATTACATCTTGAATCATTGCCTCACTTGATGCAGCTAATCCGGCTGTGACGGTCCCACCTGATGACGGAGACTTGTGTTGCCTCCGAAACGTCGTGATTTTTGTTTTATTTTATTTTATTAATTTTGATGTTTTACCTACGTGACCTGGTCACATGGGCAGGGAGTTGTGGATTGGTGGAATTGAAAGATAGATATCGCAGGCACTGGCGGCGCCAGGGTTTGCAGGTAGGGGGGCAACCCCTCCAGCAATGAAAAATGATAGTTGTTAGTAAGCAAGGACTTGTCTCTTGCTTTTTATTCGACGCGTGTGCGGCGATGGCGCAGCCATCGATCGAGAATCGAATTCGAACCGCGTCGTGTGATCGGCATCGCGCTCGCTGAAGGTATGCCTTCAGGGAAGTCGTGTACTATATACGCAACTGTGCACAATTCTGTGAGTCACTTATAACTGTTTTGCGTTTACTTATTGCCAAATATGGACTCAGACTATTGTCTTATCATCTCATACAGTCCCTGGAACGTAATAATATGCTACACAGTGGCAGTGGGGGTCGCAAAATGTCGATTTATTACTAATAAACCCCAATGATCCAATCGAAATTAGGGATTTCGATTGGATAATTGGGGGGCACGTTCCACCCCCCCACTGGCTCCGCCAGTGATCACACGGGCGGTTGTTTCTGAATCCATGCACATCCACTCTCGCTATGATTCTAAAACGCATCGTTTGTAAATTATGTATTATAATTCGTCTATTTAGCTCTCCTATATACAGTATTAATGTTGTGAACTTTTAGTGATATAAAATACGAGTTTTCAAAATGGCCTTTGTCCAGTCATCTGAGAAGCCGATGCAGATGGTGAACTCAATTGCGTAGCCACGTGGTTTAAAAAGAATCACGTTGTGTGAACGTTAAATCCAACTTCATTGTATGAACATAAGAAAAAGGGAGCAATCTATGCACAGATTAGTGCTTTGTGTAGTGATATATATCCAGCTTGCAAAATATAGTTATGCAGAATGGCAGTCATACAGTGACCTCTGTTATTATTCACTGGATGTGATGGCTCCGCCCATTACAAGATTTATTGT
>NC_083786.1:132371-212366 GCF_015708825.2 Lethenteron reissneri
TCTGCGGTCGTCTGTTATATGAAGTTGTTATTGGTCAATTAATGAGTGTTTATACATGGGAGGAAACCAGAGAACCGGGCGAAGAACCACGTCGGCGAGGAGGAAACACTCAATTCCAGACAGACGCAACAGATGGAGCCCACAGTTTAGCTGTACTGACTTTTCTTGGCAAGCCAGAGCATGGCTCCTTCTTGACGCCCACAGGAAGGGAGTTATCACGACTTTTGTATGATCCACCAACCCTCGCTGCCTCCACAGTGCAGCATTACAGGCCACGTACATAGCCACCACCGCTCGGCTGATAATATCGGTTCTTAAGCTCAACATAAGCAATGTATCAAATTTGCTGTATAACAACGTTTTTCAATAGTTATATCCTTTTTAACACATAGGCTTTCGCGACCAATATCATCCATAATAGAGTTTTTTTGGGTTAGATCGTGATCTAACCAAAAAAACTCTTATGGTTATATCCTGTCTGAATTGGGTTCAATTCACCACTGCTGTAGTCACTAGAGGCACGACCATTCAGCACAATGAAAAAAAATCAACAATTGAATTGAGTGGTGACACTGAGTTGAATCATGAAAATTGAATCACATTTGTCATTTCATTGAAATATTCCAACAGTGACTCTTGTTGAAATTGTTTACAGGTTCCTAGGTTTGTATTCAGCTGTGAATGTGGTCCACTGCTGATGGTTATGGCAGGGTCTGTGTGAACTGGCCTAGTTGGGGTTTTCTGATCTGTGCTGCTTTTGCGCCGGTATGTGAGAGCTGATCAAGTTTTATTGTCCGGTCAAAGGGTTTTCTAGTATTCAAGTTTCAAGTTCAAGTTTCATTTATTACGTATAGCCCTGTGAGCCATGCAGCTCTTAAAGCGACGACGCGCAACAGAAACATCAGGGATAAACCAGCTAATTTTCCTAAACAAAACAAAACCGTATTACAACGCTGTGTGCAAAAATCCCAGTGTGATGCAAGTCAAACAATAGCAACCATAAGACAATTTAGATTTCGATTTAAAGCTTTCGTGACTGCAGGGATTCATCTTCTTGGTTCTTTCGGTAAAGTCACGTAGAAGGGAAGTAATAAAATAATAAAAATAAAACATAATAAAATAATTATCACGATGTTTCGGCCACAACGCAAGCAGCCGTCCTCACCTGAGGACGGCTGCTTGCGAAACGTCGTGAGAATTATTTTATTATGTTTTTTTATTTTATTACTTCCCTTCTACGTGACTTTACAGAAAGAACCAAGAAGAAGACAATTTATCAGGTCAACTCCGCACTTCCGCAAGAAACATGGCTTAACCATATGTTTTCAAAATCACCAAAATAAAGCTATAAAAACAATGTAACAACAGTAATCATAGGAACTGTGATTCAATTTTAACAATAAACGATATACATAACATGTACGACCAAACTTGCAGCCATAGTATTGTGTGCGGTCATCTCAAGTGGTCCGCACACCTATGTGCGCTTGGATGTAAAGATACTCTCGGTGTTGTGTGTGTGTGTGTCAGCTGGTGGACTGCTACTTCCAAGCATATGAGCACTCCCTGGACGGAGAGGAGAGGGTGGCGCTGGCTCAGATCATCGCCGACACGGTCCACCAGCGGCCACGTTTCGAGCAGAGAAGTGTCGACTTTGCTGAGACGTACCGCATGGAGAGGGCCTGCTTGCAGACCCTGCACCAGCTGCTCATGGGAGTCATGGACAGACAGGTTTGACATCCCACAAGTTTCACGATTGGCTGCATTGACAAGGGGCGCCAAGGGAAAAGCTTTTGTCAATTTTATTTGTCAAACAATTGTGGCAATTGCCTGATAACAATTGTTGTAACTGCCGGCGAGATGTCGAGCCTAATGGCTGTGGATTTCTGTCGGTGCTGCTGAAGCAGTAATACATCTCAATTCACAAAACCCGGCCATCCAGTTGTTGTGTCTATACCCTTTTTTTATTAAGAACAATTCAAAAAAATTTTTTATATATATATTTTTTATTATATCTATATATATTTTTTTTTTAAATAATGGAAACAACCCACTTCTCCTCACAAGCACACCAGGAATCTATGACGATAAGAATTCGGTCACAGAGAGGTCATAGACATCCAGATGGACAAAAAGATGAATGGACTAACCTCCCAAGACATCTGGAGATGTACAGATAGGGTGCAGAGCATAGATACAACAATTTTTGCAACTCGCATTTTCCTTAAATGTTTTCCGTACCGAAAAGTAGAAACTTAACAAAAAGAGTAACCAACAAACAATAGGGGCTTTTTATTAATAATTCCCTTGTATTACTCGTATTCACCATATATATATAATTTTGTATTGTATGTTTCTATCTACCTGACCAAAAAAAAAAATAATTACGAATTCCAACAGTTAAGGAAGCGTAAGTGGAAACTTAGTTGCACTTATCCTCAGGACATTAAAATAAAACTCAAGAATAAATGTAACACACAGGACCACATAAATGTATTGCAAAAATCTCCTCAGCCACCTTTGTCTCCAACGGTCCGGCAAGCAAGAAGGGAGCAGAAAGGTCACAAGGGGGGGAGTTTGTGCTGACATTCGAGAACATCTGTTTTTTTTCTGTTTGTTTTCTCTCGCAAGAGACGCGGAGAGAGGAGAGGGTGCTCACGTTTTTGAGTTAAACACGGCCGTCTTTGTCTCCTCGCAGCACAAACAGATGGCCCATGAATGCTTGGAGGGTTAGGAAAGGTCGCGAGGAGGGGTCGCGGGGGTGTCTGCTTCTTCTCGCTCTGTTTGTGTTTTGTTGCCCGCTCGCAAGGAATGCGCAGAGAGGGGAGTCACTTTTTTGAGTTAAGCACAAGCGCATATAGCGAACAGGCAGTCTGTCCGAGTCGCGCTCAGCGTTGCGACTGGGCTCGCAAGGGAGCTGTGGCAGTCGTGCCTCGAGAAGAGATGGGACGACGAGACATCGTTAAAGTGGAAGCCTGAGAGCAGTCTGTCCGAGGCGTGCTCAGTCTTGCAACTCGGCTTGCGACGCAGCGTTGTGACGGGGCTCGCAAGGGAGCTGGGGCGCGTCATGCCTCGAGAAGTGATGGAACGAGGAGGGGTCATTCAAGTCACAGAAGTCTGAGTTCAACCTGGGTCGAGGCTGGGTTTCAGCCGTGCTCCGGCTGGAGGAGCGTCGTGAGGAAACGAAACACCGATGCCGATAGCAGGTGTCGCTTCTCGCAGAACGAAGTTAAGTGCGAGTGAAGCTGGCAGCTGCATGAACAAGGAAAGCACGGAGAAGAGAGAGTGACGAGTGACGACAAGCAATCAACCTGTAAAAGGGCGGAAATCGCCGAGCGTCGATCAAGCGAGCAAAGCAGAGAGCGCGAAGCAGTGGAGAAAGCCTGGTCAAACGGCTGTGAGGAAGAGGACAGCGCCATCGAATGCGCAGTGTGTTTGAGGCACACACCGACCAACGACCCAGTGAGAACAGACCAGACGTCCAGAGCGACGGCGAGCATCGTGCCGACTCAACAATCAATCGAGCAGTGGAGAAGCCGGGGGCTGCCACCAAGAGAGAGAAAGCGCCATCGAATGCGCAGTGTGTTTGATACTCAGACCGACCACCACCCAGTGAGCACAGCCGCGTCGTCCAGAGCCACAAGCCAACACAGCCTGAACCAAGGGCGAGTGTCCGTGTGAAGTTGGCAGCGATCAAGGAGAGAGCGACAAGAACAGCACGACCCGGGCGTCACCGAGCGTCGTGCTAACTCGTCATCTAGCAGTAGAGGGAGAGAGAGAGCGCAAGAGCAGCACGACTCGGACGTCACCGAGCGTCGTGCCGACTCGTGGAGGAGCTGCGCGCTATTCGGCGACGGAATCATCGCGCACCACGTCGGCGAGCGTTGTGCAAACTCAATCGAGCAGTGGAGAGAGAGAGAGCGCACAAGCAGAGACACGCCCGAGCGAGGGAGCAGCACGACTCGCTGCGGCCACGCCCAACCCAGAGAAAACCTCTGGCCGCTGTTTGTATCCTCCCACACCACACAAGCTAACGACACAACTCCCGGCTCTAAGAATTAATTAATTTTACAAGGGGACAACGCACACACAGCACGCACACGAATAAGACTTTCAAAAAAATTATCTTTGCGTTTCAAAAAGGGTTGCCATTTCGAGGTGGTGCGTTCACTACCAACTGATCGTGCAAAGCAGTTGCTGCCATCGAGTTACATGAATAAGGAATGTTTTAGTCATTCAATTTCGTTAATTGCATAATCTTGCCCATTAATTTATTGACGTATACTTGCTTTTGCATAAGAGAGTGTCATGTGTTTGTTTAGAATTAAAATTGCTTAACACCAAGTCTCGAGTGTTTCTTCCAAGTCCATGCAAAACTGTCTTATTCTTGAGAACTGTATCCTGTGATGAGATCTGAAACTGGAGACCTAAAATAACATAAACACACTAAGATAATCAGTAAATGTTTAATCAATGATAATCGTGTTACCCTGATTGATACAACTCTGGATCAACGAAACTAAGCCTAATTATCATAACTGCTCACATTAACATAATCGCAAGCATCCGCATAAATTACTACGATTATAATAATTTATGCATATAATTACGCACATTATCATAATGTATGCATGTTAATACACACATTAACATAATTAATGCGATTTGTGCATTTTTCTGAAAATTATTAATTTTTATTATTTTTATCAAAATTTCATAAATCCAACAAAAACAACATAATGGGGGTTCGTCCGGGATCTCTCGCAGACAGTGTTTTGCATGGATGATGGAATGAATCACTACGTGTTAACCAGAATATCGGGATCAAACATTGCATTGTGATTGTAAACGGGCGTAAAACAAAGACAAAAAAACGCCCTCTGAGGTTAAAACCCAGAATAGCAGGTTGAAACAAAGACAGTGGAATTAAGATAATATCGTATCAAACCGATTGCATCCTGTGATAAATGGTGTTAGAGGTACGCACTCTGAATCGGAAAATAACAGAATAGCTCGAGTCAAATTGACTACACTCTGTGAGATAATTGTTTTACATGCACTCTGAAAGGAAATGTCAAAGTAACTCCTGCCACACTTGAGATGCTAGGATTAAGAATAATTTTTGAATGGATTACGGGGTACTGGGAGCTCGTATTAAAACGTACCGACCGATCTGTTACAAAGCAGTACAGTCAGAGAGACATATGGGAAGGGAGCTGTATCGATAACACAAACACACCTCGGGGGAAACTAATTGACTGGATAAAATGTAACGAAGGCGAACACGATGCAAAAACTGCAGAGAAGGCAGGACAGGACTCATGCCTTCCCACACAGGCATACAGACAGGGATTGTGGAATGAGGAAAAATTTGGAAAGGAAACGGGAGAGAAATCGTCTCTAATAAACGAGGAGAAATGTCCTCACACCCTCGAGAGGGAGGAGAAATCAGTGCTCGCGACACCAGCGAAACTCACAGACGTTGATCCACAGAATAAATATGGAAGTAACATTAAATCACACTCTTGGGTATGTGGACAGAGTCCAGGGACTGATCGCACAAAAGTTAAAGTAAAGTCGCCAGGACATGCTTCACTCAGGGCAGAGGCAAAAACTGAAGGGAAATGGCAACACGAGCGACACGGCACAGAGCGCACACAAAAAAAATGCACGCCGCTGAAACACGCCCGACACAGCACAGATGAAAGTGACAGATTGCCTGATGATAACTTGTTTGATGATGACGCTGATGGCGATCAACTTTCGGAATACCTATTCAACAGTAAAACCCTTAAATTAATGGACAAAGCTCTAGTCAGAATTCCCGATTTTGACCCACACAATAAGTCCATGGATATACATACACATATCGCAACAGTAGAAGAGGAGGCAATGATTAGAGGGCTGATGAGACGGGATGAAAAAGCGAGTTTGTTGAAACGAAGCTTACATAGAGAATCTATACCATGGGTAAAGTCACTACCATACCAGGTTAGAAGTGATTTTAAACAACTGAGCCTGGCAGTGGTTCAGAAGTTTGGAGAATATTCGACACTCACCGAGGGGTTTTATGCTGTAAAATCGATGACCCAGGGCATGGACCAAGACCCACGTGACTACCTTTTACAATTTAAAAGAGCGTATTACGCAGGCGATGTGAATCGATACCACAAAGGTGATCACATGTTCAAAATTATGTTTTTTGAATCCTTGAGCCCAGAGATTACAGAAAGGATGAGAATGTTTTTGAATCCGGAAACCGCATCCTTACGCCGCATAGAGAGCAAGGCGTACATGGCATGGTTATACAGAGCTAAGAATCATAATTCGGATCCAGAACACGGAGAGGGATAAGGAACCCAGCCTCTCAGAAATAAAAATCACGGAGCAGTCCCACAATGCAGGGAGGAGCAAACACGCACGCACCTGTGGCAAAATAACCCAGAGAGAGGTTGGCACGAGAATGAGAGCGGCACAAAGCCGAACATTCAGGAGAATCGCAGAATGTGGAGACCAAGGGCAGAATTATATCAGCACCCCATGCCCCGACATACGCAAGGTCAAAATTACTCACAAAGATGTCAAAGTAACAATCCAGGAAAAATTTGGCACCCAAATGGGAGTAACACTGGGCCAAAAATGTACGAGAATCGCAGGGGGAGGTTCAGAGCAGAACCATATCAACACCCCATGCCACAACACACACAAGGTCAAAATTACATACAAAGATGGTGAGATAACCATCTAGCGGGAAGGTGGTACACAGACTGCGGAGGTACGGAGGCGAACATTCAAGAAAATCGCAGAATGTGGAGACCAAGGGCAGAAATATATCAACACCCCATGCCACGACATACGCAAGGTCAAAATTACACACAAAGATGGCAAAGTAACGATCCAGGAAAAATTTGGCACCCAAATGGGAGAAACACTGGGCCAAAAATGTACGAGAATCGCAGGGGGAGGTTCAGAGCAGAACCATATCAACACCCCATGCCACGACACACACAAGGTCAAAATTACATACAAAGATGGCGAGATAACCATCTAGCGGGAAGGTGGTACACAGACTGCGGAGGTATGGAGGCGAACATTCAGGAGAATCGCAGGATGGGAGGTCAAACACAATCGGTCCAATTTCGACCAATTTCTCCACCGGCTATACCAGGAGGGAATAGAGGAATAACACAGAATGCGGTCCAAATACGTGATGAACCACCCACAGTGATTGAGAGCAAGCGGCGCATACGCGCCCCGCCCGCTGAGGTTTTGTTAAACCCTGGCCTCATTGGGAAATGCAAGCAGGCTGCAAGTGACAGGGCGGGCAAATACCGCCACGACCGGGAAACATTAAATGCATACGATGCGGTAGGAAACACGAGCAGTGCTCCCGTAAATGACGCGCAGATCGAATACAAGGACAGGGCTGCATTGAAGCGTGATCGGACGGTAGATAACAGACAGATAGGAAAACTGGATCGCCCGGAAAAAGGTAAAGCCACCCAGAACGTCGCAAAAGAGAGCGATAATGGTGCAGGGAGAGGGAACACAGAGACCCACCCTGGGAAGTACAGGCGTGAGCCTCTGAATGGAAAATATCCAAATTAAACAAAAATTAATGTGGATCGGAGTGCTGAAATGGAGACGAATGTCCATTACGTATTGGGAATGGTGTTGAAATCCAACCCACTCGTAAAAACCAAAAGGGCAACATTACGAGGCACGGAATTAAATCGACACGCTGACTCGGCAAATGTGCATGTAATCGCAGAGAGAGCGAATGCCATTGATAACGGAGTACAGAAGTTGGTTGTGTGCGCGAATTCTGATTATGTGCAGCACAATTTTACACCACACACTCCCACGACGCGAGAGAGTGAGAGGGGAAATTACAAAACGAACCGGAAAACCGTGATCGAGTGGTAAACCAGACACTCGGAGCTTGGAAAAATTATGGCGACGAGGTAACATGAGGAAGGTAATGCATAAATGCGTTCGAAACCGCTACCTAGCGTTTCCCAGGATTTAACAAAAACAAAAAAATTAATATCCGCCGTAGTTATGATGGATGAGAATCGATGTAACTTGTGGTATTGATGTTTAACGTTTTGTTTCATTTTCTTTGCTTATTTCAAATGTAACCATGTTAAGATTGTGATACATAACGCGCGCGTGGTAAGAAATAACCGCCGAGAGTGAGGGCGGCTTATGGATTCATAACACAAAAAAGGGCATTTACTTTGTTTGAAAATTCGCCAGTGGCCAAATCGACCCCTGATAATTTTCAAAAGGGCGGATTGTTGTGTCTATACCCTTTTTTTATTAAGAACAATTCAAAAAAAAATTTATATAATTTTTTTTATTATATCTATATATTTTTTTTTAAAATAATGGAAACAACCCACTTCTCCTCACAAGCACACCAGGAATCTATGACGATAAGAATTCGGTCACAGAGAGGTCATAGACATCCAGATGGACAAAAAGATGGATGGACCAACCTCCCAAGACATCTGGAGATGTACAGATAGGGTGCAGAGCATAGATACAACAATTGTTGCAACTCACGTTTTCCTTAAACGTTTTCCGTACCGAAAAGTAGAAACTTAACAAAAAGAGTAACCAACAAACAATAGGGGCTTTTTATTAATAATTCCCTTGTATTACTCGTATTCACCATATATATTATTTTGTATTGTATATTTCTATCTACCTGACCAAAAAAATAATAATAATTACGAATTCCAACAGTTAAGGAAGCGTAAGTGGAAACTTAGTTGCACTTAACCTCAGGACATTAAAATATAACTCAAGAATAAATGTAACACACAGGACCACATAAATGTATTGCAAAAATCTCCTCAGCCACCTCTGTCTCCAATGGTCCGGCAAGCAAGAAGGGAGCAGAAAGGTCACAAGGGGGGGAGTTTGTGCTGACATTTGAGAACATCTGTTTTTTTTCTGTTTGTTTTCTCTCGCAAGAGACGCGGAGAGAGGAGAGGGTGCTCACGTTTTTGAGTTAAACACGGCCGTCTTTGTCTCCCCGCAGCACAAACAGATGGCCCATGAATGCTTGGAGGGTTAGGAAAGGTTGCGAGGAGGGGTCGCGGGGGTGTCTGCTTCTTCTCGCTCTGTTTGTGTTTTGTTGCCCGCTCGCAAGGAATGCGCAGAGAGGGGAGTCACGTTTTTGAGTTAAGCACAAGCGCATATAGCGAACAGGCAGTCTGTCCGAGTCATGCTCAGCGTTGCGACGGGGCTCGCAAGGGAGCTGTGGAAGTCGTGCCTCGAGAAGAGATGGGACGACGAGACATCGTTAAAGTGGAAGCCTGAGAGCAGTCTGTCCGAGGCGTGCTCAGTCTTGCAACTCGGCATGCGACGCGGCGTTGCGACAGGGCTCGCAAGAGAGCTGGGGCAGATCGTGCCTCGAGAAGTGATGGAACGAGGAGGGGTCGTTCGAGTCGCAGAAGTCTGAGTTCAACCTGGGTCGGGGCTGGGTTTCAGCCGTGCTCCGGCTGGCGGAGCGTCGTGAGGAAACGAAACACTGATGCCGATAGCAGGTGTCGCTTCTCGCAGAACGAAGTTAAGTGCGAGTGAAGCTGGCAGCTGCACGAACAAGGGAAGCACGGAGAAGAGAGAGTGACGAGTGACGACAAGCAATCAACCTGTAAAAGGGCGGAAATCGCCGAGCGTCGATCAAGCGAGCAAAGCAGAGAGCGCGAAGCAGTGGAGAAAGCCTGGTCAAACGGCTGTGAGGAAGAGGACAGCGCCATCGAATGCGCAGTGTGTTTGAGGCGCAAACCGACCAACGACCCAGTGAGAACAGACCAGACGTTCAGAGCGACGGCGAGCATCGTGCCGACTCAACAATCAATCGAGCAGTGGAGAAGCCGGGGGCTGCCACCAAGAGAGAGAAAGCGCCATCGAATGCGCAGTGTGTTTGATACTCAGACCGACCACCACCCAGTGAGCACAGCCGCGTCGTCCAGAGCCACAAGCCAACACAGCCTGAAGCAAGGGCGAGTGTCCGTGTGAAGTTGGCAGCGATCAAGGAGAGAGCGACAAGAACAGCACGACCCGGGCATCACCGAGCGTCGTGCCAACTCGTCATCTAGCAGTAGAGGGAGAGAGAGCGCAAGAGCAGCACGACTCGGACGTCACCGAGCGTCGTGCCGACTCGTGGAGGAGCTGCGCGCTATCCGGCGACGGAATCATCGCGCACCACGACGGCGAGCGTCGTGCAAACTCAATCGAGCAGTGGAGAGAGAGAGAGCGCACAAGCAGAGACACGCCTGAGCGAGGAAGCAGCACGACTCGCTGCGGCCTCGCCCAACCCAGAGAAAACCTCTGGCCGCTGTTTGTATCCTCCCACACCACACAAGCTAACGAAACAACTCCCGGCTCTAAGAATTAATTAATTTTACAAGGGGACAACGCACGCACCGCACGCACACGAATAAGACTTTAAAAAAAATATCTTTGCGTTTCAAAAAGGGTTGCCATTTCGAGGTGGTGCGTTCACTACCAACTGATCGTGCTAAGCAGTTGCTGCCGTCGAGTTACATGAATAAGGAATGTTTTAGTCATTCAATTTCGTTAATTGCATAATCTTGTCCATGAATTTATTGACGTATACTTGCTTTTGCATAAGAGAGTGTCATGTGTTCGTTTATAATTAAAATTGCTTAACACCAACTGTTCGAGTGCTTCTTTCCAAGTCCATGCAAAACTGTCTTATTCCTGAGAACTGTAGCCTGTGATGAGATATGAAACTGGAGACCTAAAATAACATAACACACACTAGGATAATCAGTAAATGTTTAATCGATGATAATCGTGTTATCCTGTTTGATACAACTCTGGACAAACGAGACTAAGCCTAATTATCATAACTGCTCACATTAACATAATCGCAAGCGTCCGCATAAATTACTACGATTATCTCCGTGATTATCATAATTTATGCATATAATTACACGCATTATCATAATTTGTGCATGTTAATACACACATTAACATAATTAATGCGATTTGCGCATTTCTCGGAAAATTATTAATTTTTTTTATTTTATCAAAATTTCATAATTCCAACACATACAACACAGTTCACCATGGAAATGGAGGTGAATAACACACTCCCTTTCCTAGATATTTTGCTTGGACGCGGCCTACATGGTAAAATAACACACTGCGTTTACCGAAGAGCAATCGTCTTCAGGCGAAGACGATTGCTTGCGTTGTGATTGAAACGTCGTGATCTATTATTTTTCTATCTATGTGACTTTACCGAAAGACCCAAAGAGTATGAATTCCTGCAGTCATGAAAGCTTTAAATAAAAAATAAAAATTCTATATATCGCGGGAGTAACTGACAAATTAGCTCGAGTTTTAGAAAAGCTAAAAATCTAAGTAAGATTTGGCACGGTACACAAAATTCTAATACTAGTATATTGTGCTAAAGATGGATTGCCTAAGTTATCAACAGAAGGTGTGTATTGGATTAATTGCTTATGTGGCAGATGCTATATTGGACAGACAGGACGTAACATTAGCGTAAGACTAAAATAACACCAAAAAAATATTAAATACTCTCAAACACAACTGTTGCCAGTTGCAGAACATGCTTGCCAACAAGGACACTCAATTTATTTGATAACGTCGAAGTGTTGTGTAAAACTAATTATTACTGGCCAAGACTAATTCGAGAATCCATTGAAATTTAGAGAAATACAAATAATTTTAACTGCTCTTACAGCTACATGCTTAGTGCGGCCTGGAAGCATATTAATAATTAATACATCTTACAATTACATTCCTTATAGAGGAAACACATACTAATTAACTGATTACTAAGCTATATATAAAACAATGGAAATTTGTGAATGTGTGTCTGTTCAATATGTTTAGCATACTACCCGACATGCAACAAACTTGACATTTGCCATGTGGGTACTTTCCAGACTGTACACCATGCAAAAATTATAAAAATAGACTTTTGTATTTTTTGGGGGGGGGGGCGCAATGATGCATATGTTTTGCACGGCAAGTGAGCTGTGACGTCACATCTGTCATGTGACGGAAGCTTAACGGAGTGTGCCTGCTGATGTCACGGACCCCCCCCCAATCCTCCACGGGTAAAGTGAAATACAAATGTGTTGCAGGTCTAAGGCGTTCTTCGCGCAGCATTGGTTTATTATTGAGTCGTTTACTGCCGTACGCACCCTAAAAGTTGTGTGTGTGTTTGCAGCAAGCGCGTGTATGTGTATCCATGGACACGCGTGTGTGTGGGGGGAGCGGTAGTGTAGTGATTAGCGCGCTACACGACGAACTCGGCGACCCGAGTTCGATTCTTGCTCACGGCCACCACCGGTGACGATTATTTGAACCGGTCCTGGGCCTCCCCTAGATCGACTCAGCCTCAAACGAGTAACTCGTGTGGTGTGTGAACATTGCCACTTGGGAGACAAAGGCGGCCGGGTGTAGTGAATCCAAGTCCCGGGCGAAGCCGGGTAGTAAAGCTAGTCTATCATATTACAATACCCCCCCTCCTCCGCCTCTGATCTCTGCACCTGATTGGGTTCAGTGATGACGTCCTGCTCTATTTAAGATTGGAAGCAGGTGGATTGCTTCACTATTCTGGAAAATCGCCCGATGATGCTGGATGTAATTATCAGCGAAACGTACTCAAATTGTAAATGTTGTGGATTTACTCTCCAACACGCCGGTGGGTTGAAGTAGTAACTAATTGGCGTTTTATGTTTACGTGACAAATTCCTTATTCATTTGCTGTGTCGGGTGGTGGAGGGTTATGACACATTTATACTTACGCGATCTAACCCAAAAACCTTAATTATGTGTAGGCTTCATGGGGGCTCTTTGTCGTTGTGTCCCACGCGTGTCGGCCTGCGTGTGGTGACGTGCGTTGTGCGTGCGCGTGATTGACTGGGACCGTGCCCTGGCCGCGCGGGCTGCGTGCAGGTGGCCGCTATGCGCGACTATGCTCGGAGCGTGTGGCGCGACGGGGAGAGGGGCAACATGCTCGACTACGGCCTACCTCCTCGCATCGTGCCCACCGAGCCCATAGCGCTCGCCAGGACCAGCGGGTACCCACACTCACACCCACCACCAGCACCAGTGGGCACCCACACTCACACCCACCACTAGCACCAGCGGGCACCCACACTCACACCCACCAGCAGCACCAGCGGGCACCCACACTCACACCCACCACTAGCACCAGCGGGCACCCACACTCACACCCACCAGCAGCACCAGCGGGCACCCACACTCACACCCACCACTAGCACCAGCGGGCACCCACATCACACCCACCACTAGCACCAGTGGGCACCCACACTCACACCCACCACCAGCACCAGTGGGTACCCACACTCACACCCACCACTAGCTCCAGTGGGTACCCACACTCACACCCACCACTAGCACCAGTGGGTACCCACACGCACACCCACCACCAGCACCAGCGGGCACCCACACTCACACCCACCACCAGCACCAGTGGGTACCCACACTCACACCCACCACCAGCACCAGTGGGTACCCACACTCACACCCACCACTAGCACCAGTGGGTACCCACACTCACACCCACCACTAGCACCAGCGGGTACCCATACTCACACCCACCACCAGCACCAGTGGGTACCCACACTCACACCCACCACTAGCACCAGCGGGTACCCATACTCACACCCACCACCAGCACCAGCGGGTACCCACACTCACACCCACCACTAGCACCAGCGGGTACCCATACTCACACCCACCACTAGCACCAGTGGGTACCCATACTCACACCCACCACCAGCACCAGCGGGTACCCACACTCACACCCACCACCAGCACAAGCGGGAACCCATACTCACACCCACCACCAGCACCAGCGGGAACCCATACTCACACCCACCACTAGCACCAGCGGGAACCCACACTCACACCCACCACTAGCACCAGTGGGTACCCATACTCACACCCACCACCAGCACCAGCGGGAACCCATATTCACACCCACCACTAGCACCAGTGGGTACCCATACTCACACCCACCACTAGCACCAGCGGGTACCCATACTCACACCCACCACCAGCACCAGCGGGAACCCATACTCACACCCACCACCAGCACCAGCGGGAACCTATACTCACACCCACCACTAGCACCAGCGGGCACCCACACTCACACCCACCACTAGCACCAGCGGGTACCCACACTCACACCCACCACTAGCACCAGCGGGTACCCACACTCACACCCACCACTAGCACCAGCGGGTACCCACACTCACACCCACCACCAGCACCAGCGGGTACCCACACTCACACCCACCACTAGCACCAGTGGGTACCCACACTCACACCCACCACTAGCACCAGTGGGTACCCACACTCACACCCACCACTAGCACCAGCGGGTACCCACACTCACACCCACCACCAGCACCAGCGGGTACCCACACTCACACCCACCACCAGCACCAGTGGGTACCCACACTCACACCCACCACTAGCACCAGTGGGTACCCACACTCACACCCACCACTAGCACCAGCGGGTACCCACACTCACACCCACCACTAGCTCCAGTGGGTACCCACACTCACACCCACCACTAGCACCAGCGGGCACCCACACTCACACCCACCACTAGCACCAGCGGGCACCCACACTCACACCCACCACTAGCACCAGTGGGTACCCACACTCACACCCACCACTAGCACCAGCGGGTACCCACACTCACACCCACCACTAGCTCCAGTGGGTACCCACACTCACACCCACCACTAGCACCAGTGGGTACCCACACTCACACCCACCACTAGCACCAGTGGGTACCCACACTCACACCCACCACTAGCTCCAGTGGGTACCCACACTCACACCCACCACTAGCACCAGCGGGTACCCACACTCACACCCACCACTAGCACCAGCGGGTACCCACACTCACACCCACCACTAGCACCAGCGGGTACCCACACTCACACCCACCACTAGCTCCAGTGGGTACCCACACTCACACCCACCACTAGCACCAGTGGGTACCCACACTCACACCCACCACTAGCACCAGCGGGTACCCACACTCACACCCACCACTAGCACCAGCGGGTACCCACACTCACACCCACCACCAGCACCAGCGGGTACCCACACTCACACCCACCACTAGCACCAGCGGGTACCCACACTCACACCCACCACTAGCACCAGCGGGTACCCACACTCACACCCACCACCAGCACCAGTGGGTACCCACACTCACACCCACCACTAGCACCAGCGGGAACCCACACTCACACCCACCACTAGCACCAGCGGGTACCCACACTCACACCCACCACTAGCACCAGCGGGTACCCACACTCACACCCACCACTAGCACCAGCGGGTACCCACACTCACACCCACCACTAGCACCAGCGGGTACCCACACTCACACCCACCACTAGCACCAGCGGGTACCCACACTCACACCCACCACTAGCTCCAGTGGGTACCCACACTCACACCCACCACCAGCACCAGCGGGTACCCACACTCACACCCACCACTAGCACCAGTGGGTACCCACACTCACACCCACCACTAGCTCCAGTGGGTACCCACACTCACACCCACCACTAGCACCAGCGGGTACCCACACTCACACCCACCACCAGCACCAGTGGTACCCACACTCACACCCACCACTAGCATCCAGTGGGTACCCACACTCACACCCACCACTAGCACCAGCGGGTACCCACACTCACACCCACCACTAGCACCAGTGGGTACCCACACTCACACCCACCACCAGCACCAGTGGGTACCCACACTCACACCCACCACTAGCACCAGCGGGTACCCACACTCACACCCACCACTAGCACCAGCGGGTACCCCACTCACACCCACCACTAGCACCAGTGGGTACCCACACTCACACCCACCACCAGCACCAGTGGGTACCCACACTCACACCCACCACTAGCACCAGTGGGTACCCACACTCACACCCACCACCTAGCACCAGCGGGTACCCACACTCACACCCACCACTAGCACCAGCGGGTACCCACACTCACACCCACCACTAGCACCATGGGTACCCACACTCACACCCACCACTAGCACCAGCGGGTACCCACACTCACACCCACCACTAGCACCAGCGGGTACCCACACTCACACCCACCACTAGCACCAGCGGGTACCCATACTCACACCCACCACTAGCACCAGCGGGTACCCACACTCACACCCACCACTAGCACCAGTGGGTACCCACACTCACACCCACCACTAGCTCCAGTGGGTACCCACACTCACACCCACCACTAGCACCAGCGGGTACCCACACTCACACCCACCACTAGCACCAGCGGGTACCCACACTCACACCCACCACTAGCACCAGCGGGTACCCACACTCACACCCACCACTAGCACCAGCGGGTACCCACACTCACACCCACCACTAGCACCAGCGGGTACCCACACTCACACCCACCACTAGCTCCAGTGGGTACCCACACTCACACCCACCACCAGCACCAGCGGGTACCCACACTCACACCCACCACTAGCACCAGCGGGTACCCACACTCACACCCACCACTAGCACCAGCGGGTACCCACACTCACACCCACCACTAGCACCAGCGGGTACCCACACTCACACCCACCACCAGCACCAGCGGGTACCCACACTCACACCCACCACCAGCACCAGCGGGTACCCACACTCACACCCACCACTAGCACCAGCGGGTACCCACACTCACACCCACCACTAGCACCAGCGGGCACCCACACTCACACCCACCACCAGCACCAGCGGGTACCCACACTCACACCCACCACTAGCACCAGTGGGTACCCACACTCACACCCACCACCAGCACCAGCGGGCACCCACACTCACACCCACCAGCAGCACCAGCGGGCACCCACACCCACCACTAGCACCAGTGGGTACCCACACTCACACCCACCACCAGCACCAGCGGGCACCCACACCCACCACTAGCACCAGTGGGTACCCACACTCACACCCACCACTAGCACCAGCGGGCACTCACACCCACCAGCGGGTACCCACACTAGATTCTCAGGTCATGCATGGTTGCTTGCCTATGAAAACCCCCGGCAGTCACATTCTTGTAGCAGCAGTCTGGTATTTTAGAAGCGATACTTCGGCTGGGTAATGCCTTTTACAAAATCAACGACAGAGTTATACGTCATGAGAACCGAAGTCCACGGTTTAGAAGTGTGTGAGAAGTCATTTATGAGCATGGGCTTCAGCGAGGAGCCACGCAGTGCAGATATCGATGCTGAGTGGGTCGGATGTTCGCTGCTCGTCGTCGGATCATGGGCGAGGTGGGGGGAGGGGGCATTGATGACACCGGCGGGGAGTAGAGACGCTCTCTCGGCGCTCTTTCGGCGCTCGCCGTGCCACGACCGACGTTCCTCTGCCACGTGCAGCGCTGCGACGAGGCCGCTCTCGCTGCTTGAGGTGCACCCCTCGCTGGGGCTCGTGTGGCGCGTCACCCATGCGCTGCGCCTCGCCTGTTCCGAGCTTTCTCCGCCGCCATCGCCGCAGCGGCTCCCCTCCGGCACCGAGCGCCTCCGCATGGAGCAGCACGTGTTGCGCGCGGCGCTCGCCGCCTGGGCGGCCGCCGAGACGCCCGAGCTGGACTACGGTGCCGCCGTCCACAGAGAGGTGAGTGGCCGCTCGGCATTACGCACCTCGGCCACGTCTGGTGGAATCGCGTGGGGTGGCGGTTGCATGACAGGACGTGATTTCACCGTGCGTTTTATTCACCCGCGATTGTCCGTGCGGCGCGTTTAAGTGATTCCGTGTGTTTTATAGAGACTCCGCCGTGACATTTTACTCGGTCTAAAAGTGTATAGAGCCTAAACTGGTTCGCAAAAAATCATCATTCGGCATTGAACTGCAACACTCAGACCTGAAAGCTCGCCTGTCACCTAGGAGCAGCGGTCCCAACGTTTCTGGACCCACGCACCGCTCGCTGTCCACCTTCACTCATTTACAGGCCATTGTGCACCAACAACATTATTCAAAATTTACAACTCTTAAAACGGTGTAAAATATTTAACAAAAAAAGGCATAAAATTATTGATTTGCTTGTTATTGACTCGCATTCATCATATGGTTGAAGCTGCACAGTGGTTTGTAGAAATAATCCTCGCATCTGCAACAGTTTCTGCGGCACCGTTTCCCACGGCCTTTGTGGCTCACGGACCGATGCATCCGAGCGTCCCCAGCTACCGTCCCTGGCCATCCTCACTGACCTCTGTCCCACAGCACAGAAGACACCATGTGAAGCAGCGACGGGCTCATGCCCGCACTTGGCGGTTTTACTCGGGGAACAATGCCGGCGTTTCTCCGCGTGCACCACAGTTGTTCGGGGAGGGGCTCCTGGGCGACCCGTGGTGTGTCTGTGAGCTGGGCTCGGCACTGGTGGGCGCCGGGGAGACGCAGCACGGTGGGGAGGAGACGCCGGGTCAGCGGGCCGAGCGGGCCCTCTCCTCCTGGGCGCTCCTGCTGGACGTCCTCTCGCTTCGACACCGGATTGCCGAGTCGGCGCACGAGACGGCTCTGCTCGCCCGGTGAGCTCAGTGGTGCATGGACTACTGTGCCAGAGTTTCTGTGTCTGCTGCCCAGCCTGGACAGCACTGCGTGTGTGCGTGTGCGTGTGGTAGTGTAGGGAGCGGTAGTGTAGCGGTTAGGGAGCTGCACTACGAACCCAGCGACCCAAGTTCGATTCCCACTCACGGACAACACCACTGACGATTATCTGAACCAGTCCTGGGCCTCCCTTAGGTCGGCTCAGCCTCAAATGAGAAACTGGTGCGGAGTGTCAATATCGCCACTAGGGAGACAAATGCGGCCAGGCGTGGTGTTGGCCACCCACCCCCTCGTGTGCCGTGCCGGCCTTCATTGGTTCTTACAGTACTTGCCCAAGGAGTCTGTTAAAGGCGACACGGGGGATATTTGACTTGTGTGTGTGTGTGTGTGATAAAACTACTGCTCGTGGAGTACAGTAGTGTCGCAGTTAGCATGCTGCGCAACGAACCCGGCAACATGACATCGATTTCCGCTCATGGTCAACACTAATGACAATTATCTGCAACGGTCATGGACCTTCTTTAGGTCGACTCAGCCTCAAATGAGGACGTGGATGTCACAGGTAAATTCCTTTGCATTTTGCATGCCTTCGGAGATATTTGGTGGCAGAATTTTCGCCAGAGCAGGGAGCCAGCGGATTGGAGTCAGTTTTAGAGTTCCAGTTATCATACGCATTGCGTTGTTTAATTACGCACCTCATAGTTTTGTGTACGAGATCCTGAACGAGCCTGCAACACAATAGTCTGCCACTGAGGAAATCAGTGACAGGGCGGCAGTTAGCAGAACATCAGCTGAGGGCAACGCAGGTCGTGCCTGCAAGTTTCTGTCGCAGGGCGATGCTTCATGTGGTGCTGTGTGGCGCTGCGCAGGCTGTACAAGGGCCTGGCGGGGCGCATGGGCTTCGAGGAGTGTCACCTGTACCTGAGGCCTGTTCCCTTCGAGTTTGCTTCTCATGGAGATGGAGCCGGGGAAGGCCCAGTCTTCCTCACGGCCACACTGGATGCTGATGCCAGTCTGGACCGGTAAGCTCTTCTCTGGTGGTGGTAGTGGCTTTGCACGTGGCTTCTAATCCAGCACTGTAGAGGCAGTAAGGGTTAAACTATAAGGCCGAAATGTTGTGAAATTCCCTTCCTATGAGGTGTCTATGAGGTGCTTTACCCTAGCTTAAACTAATAACTAAAACGATTTTTTTTTTCCAGGTTAAGCTCACTGAGCTATATAGCTCTTTTTCAGAGGCGACCTGACCACAAATGGTAGCTCAATGAAGCAGCCAAATACTCTAACCGCATGTTTCTTAATGGGAGGGAAAAACTGGAGGACCCAGAGAACACGCAAACTCCAAATATATAGCAAGCATCAGGGTCGAGATCGAACCCACGACCTCCTATATACCAGGCGAGGTGGTTAACGTTTTGCCACTGTGGCACCCAGGCGTATCAGGAGAACGCTGCATAGCAAATGAGAACCTCACTTGTTCAATCTCTATGGGATAGTGTTTCTCCCTCGCACGTGTGGGTTTTCTCCTGTTGCTCCAATTTTCTGACAAATGTAAATATTTAATAATTGGCCAATAACACCTTCATGTATAGAGGCCCATAGAGCTTTGAAGATAATTTGGTGACTCTTCACTGCCTGGCTGCCTTCTCCTTTTGTCTGTGGTTCCTCCTCGCGCCTTGTTATCTCTTTTCAAGAGCGAGCAAACAATGTGTGGCGGCGGTGCGTTACAAGTTGACATTATTATTAGCTGGCTGATGCAGCAATTGTGTTTACACACAGAGTTTAGTCAACTTATAATGTGGCGGTGATTCCGTTTAAAGTGCATTGGAATTTTGTATTTTTTAAATACTGCATTTAATTCCTGTTATCTTACACGTGTATGTAAATCATTTTATAAATAGGAACAGCCGGTTCATGATGTATGTATGTTGAACTTATTTCGCACCATACGTAGCCAACTGCATTAATCAAAGGTGCGGGGGAAGGGCAACAAACTAAACATGAAAAGCAGTTAAATCTCGACTTAAATCTTTCGTGAATGCATGAATTCATATTCTTTGGTTCTTTTTTGGTCTTTCGGTAAAGGCATGTAGATGGTTCAAAGAAAATAACAAACTACGACGTTTCGATCACAACACAAGCGTTTAGATCAAAACACAAGCGATCGTCATCAGAATATGAAAAGCAGTTCTAAAGAAATGAGTTCTCAATCTAGATGATTTAAAAGTGCATAGCTCCAGTGGCTTCCTAATGTGAGAAGTAAGAGCGTTGTAGACGGCCGCAGAAGTGCATCTGAAAGCGCACAATGCAGTGACCACCATCTTTGGAATGTGCCCTGCTGTCTATGAACAGACCTGTGCCGGTTACAGGGTCCGCTTGTTCCAGCAGTGCCATAATTTTAGGCATATTCTTGAGACTGCATCACTCATCAGTCACACATCTCGTAGATGAAACGGCGAGTTCAGCAAATGGAGTTGATGTCAGGGCTCGCGAATTTGTTTGCGCGTTACCCTGAATCTTCACGATTTTTGGGGTGGCACAGGGGATTCGTGAACAGCGCTGCCCCCCCTCTGAGTCTCCCAGAGGGACACGTGTCCCCTCGAGCAGGGGTCGGCAACCTGTGGCTCGGGAGCCGCACGCGGTTTTTTAAGGAACCGCTTCGTTACGTTTATTAAGGACCACCATCTCCTCACATGTTCATGTGCATTGTGCGACTCTTGAAACATTGAGGGTTTTTTTTACCGAATTTGAACCAAAAAAATGGCTCTTCTTGTTATTTTGGTTGCCGACCTCTGCCGTAGAGGGTCCCTTGTGATGAGTGACAGGGACCCACCTCCCACTGCCTTTAACTCTCTCCACAGGATAGCACACAGCAACGAGTATGGCCTCCTGTTCATTATGTCAGACCCCAGCGTGGGCCTGACATAGAGATCATGGAGAGAGCAGGGTGCAGGGTGCTGGGCCTGGTGTGGCAGGCATGGGGGTGAGGTCAGTTGCAGGTCGTGTAGAGTGCAGCGCAGTGAGGTATTGTGTGGGTAGTGTGGGGTTCCAGGCCAGAGATAAAACATACAGACATTCGCTCCGAGTTGCTTCGCCCTTAAAACCCGGACACGTCACCGACTCCTGGACTGCCCGAGTCAAACCAGGACCGGTGCCGACTTGCACAGCAACAATTGGAGGTGCGGAACTGCAATCCGCGCTAAGTTACAGGACTACATTGTTACACCGCATCACGATATCTAGAAAGCCATCCTGCTGCTTGACTAGGCTGGAAAATTATATATTGGAAGTGTTTATGGAGTAAATGACGAATGCACAGTTCTTTAACAAGTCAATCAGATTAGCACCGCCTCAGTGCTCATTTGAACAGGAAATCACTTTGAATGAAATACATTCACAGTGCCGATATAATTGACTATCAAAATTAGAGCTCTCTGGCTTTTCACATAGCTGCACGGCACTACAGCCGTGAGCGCACACGTGCATGTGCATCATTGCATCAGTGCGTGGGTCCACGCAGGATTTCTGTGAGGTAATGCAGATTCCCCCCCTTGTCAGGTTCATCCCTTCGCAGCTTCCGTTGGCCATCGGTGAGCTTGACGAAGCACCAGTGAAGAGGATCAGCTTCCACTCGCGCGATTCTCTCATGCAGGTATTGAGCACACAGCGATGTGGGGAGATGCGGTGGTACAGTCTGAGCAGGGCCACAGACACTGGGCAGCACAGCAGACATCACGTGAACACAGGGATGCACAGGCTGCGACTTGGCACAGTGGGCACTGTGCATGTGTAGTGAGTCCAACTGAGTCGCAGACGTTCTTTAGAGGCAACACATTTACAGTGATACCTCGGTTCACGAACGCTTCTGTTCACGAACAACTCGGTTCACGAACAGAAAAGTTCATAAAAATATGCTCCGGTTCATGAACTCCGCTTCGGTTCACGAACAGGAGCCGTGGCCATTTTAATGCTATTTCCAGGCTGTCACATGGTCGTGACTTCCTGTAGGAAGATCGTGGAGAGAAGAAGAGACACAGAAATAAGTACTGTGAGTACTGTGAAGACACTTTCAGTGACTTTTTGCTTTTTAGTGTGCTTTTTAGCACATACAGTACTGTACTACTGTACTGTACTGTACAATACTGTACTTGCTGTATTGTACAGTTCACCCGTTTGAGTGCTTACTAAAGTCATCTCAAGCAAGGTTAGTGTTCTCTCTTTATACATTACTATACTGTACAGTACTAATGTGTATTGTAATTTGTTTCATATTTTTGTGCTTCAAAAACCAAAAAAAAAGATCAGAACGGATTAACCGGATTTACATTGAACCCTATGGGAAAATGTGCCTCGGTTCACGACCAATTCGGTTCACGACCAGTTCACGAATTAAGTTTGTGAACCGAGGTATCACTGTATTTGTAACATCAACACGTAACACAAAGGGGTAACTGCCCATTGACCAGATACAGCCTAGGGTGGTGGCCACCCAGCTAACTGCCCTAAATGGAGGAGTTACAGCTACGAAGGGTCTGACCCTCACTCGGGTCCTGACCACGTGTTGATGCCTGTAGAGCTTCCAGCTTGTAGTACGTAGAGCTTCAGCTTGTAGAATGCAGCGACCCCAGTCCCTCTCAGGGATCCACCTTAATGTCCCCCTGGGTCGGGGCTGCTCCGCCCTTGGCCCCACCCGCCTTCTCGAGCATTCCATCCCTCTCTCGATCCCTCTTGAGAGCTCTCCCCGGACACGTGATCGCCCCCTAGCCCCCCCACCTGGGGGCCTCTCTGTGGACACTCCGGATCACGTGTCTACGGAGTCAACCAGAGTGCCATGGCCCGGGGCAACCCTGAGCCCTTGTGGGAGCCTGCATTACATGCTATGTGTGGTGCCCGCGCTATCCCAGTGCACACCAAGCCCCGCTAGGGCTGGTACTACACCCGCCTACAGGGTGTACGCGATGACAGTGCATCGCGCGCCACAGCCCTCTCGGGCCGGCACCATACAGTGACATCGCCGATGTCACTACACATATTTAGTGTAATAGCGCCAGCTGGTGACCAGCAGCGGTAACTCCGGTGTCTAAACTGTACATACGCCAGTGAGCATATACACGGGTGTATCGGTAGGGCGGAAGAACTGGAGCAAGGGTCATGGAGGGGCCCATCTGGAACCTCCTAGTGGGTTCGAGAAGGAAGGCGCGGCCAGGGCAAAGCCAGGCCACGCTGCTAGGGTAAAAGGGGCCGAGAGCGGTAGCTCGAGGCTGCCGTTATGGAAATTGGATCGCCGTTGCTCTCATCTCGTTATGGGAATTAGATCGCCGTTGCTCTCATCTCGTCATCGTCGCTGCCGTCTTCACTCGGCATTGTACTGTTAGATAACCTGATTAATCGGCGCCGCCAATGCTTGACGGCTAGTGTTGTGTCAAAGGGTAGCGAGTACGGAGTGTGTGCAGGCAAGATCGTGTGTGTAAATAAAAGAAGGTGCGTCTACAAATATTGTCTCTGAAGTCAGTGCACTTCACATGTGTACTGAGCAGCGTGCAAAGGGGAGATTTTAACGAAAGACGCAAGTCCCGATTCATAGAAGAGTTTTTGCCTATTCTGCCACCCCTTTTTGGAGGAACGATGGCCGTTTTTTTTTTCTCAGAAGATCGGCCCCTTTCTACAAATTGAAATTTGTCAAGGAGGCCCAAATCGGTTCCACAAAAGAAACAGATGAAGCCTGATTGGTTGGTCTAGTCTGGCGGCAGGGCGAGGATGCTGATTTCAGCACGCAGATCCCCAATTCTCCCCCACACTTCCTCGGCTGCCGATTGTCCGCGTGTGGAACAGAGCCCCACTGATTCTCCGCGGCAACTCGTCACCATGAGTATATCAAACTAAACTTAACAATTTATTTTATTTTACCAGTATGATGAACCTCTTTCATACTTAGCCAATCGTGCTAATCGGAGGTGCGTTGAAGGACAACAAATGAAACACAAAAAGCAGTTCTTATTAAATGGATTTGTCAATCTAGATGATGATTTAAAAGTGCATAGCTCCAGTGGCTTCCTAATGTGGGAATGAAGAGCGTTCCAGATGCTTGCAGAAGCACATCTGAAAGCGCGCGATGCATAACTAGCCAAAAGCCACTGCGAGGATGACCAGAGTTCGTGTGATGGTTTATACTTCAGGTAAGGCCCACTGAGCTATATAGCTCTTTTTCAAAAGCAACCTGGCTATCTAGGATTGAAGCTTTCGTGACTACAGGAATTACTATACGCGTTGGTTCTTTCGGTAAAGTCACGTATGTAGAAATAAAATAAAATTAAAATAAATCACGACGTTTCGAATTCAACACGAGCGCTTGTCCTCAGGTGAAAATGGCGTAAAACCAAACAGCGAGGGAATTGGCCAGCAACATAGTTGGATACTGGGCCTGGTTGACCACGTGTTTCGGGGGACTGCTGAATCTTGTGTTCATCTTCTGGGTTGGGCACACCAACGTAGACGAAGGATGGGGACTCGTGGGCGGACGCGGGGTGCAGGGTGGCGGAGATGCATGCACGGGGAGGACACGCGGGGAGGGGTGTTTTGGGCAGTGCGGAGGGACGCGACGAGCGGCACCGCACCGGGAGGCATGCACACATGGAGAGGCACGCACGGGGGGACGCCCAGAGGGATAACGTGCAGGGACTTGTGTGGGCTGTGGAGGTAGGGGAGGGGTGACCATGCATGGACGTGCAGGTGCCGATGCGGGCAACAGATCGGGGGAAGCACGTGGGAGGACAAAAACGGAGAAAGCACATGGGTGTGGTGTTGCTCGTTGTATGCCTCTGTACTGCCCAAAATACCTTTCCCTGTGTCTTCTCTGTGTATGTATATCTGCTACCTTGTACCTCATGCCTGTTCATGAGTCCTTATCCTCTGTTTACGTTGGTGTGTTCAACCTAGAAGATAAACACCAGATGTAGCAGTCTTTTGAAATACGTGGTCAACCAGGTTTCGTGTCTAACTGTGTTGTTGGCCGACTGGGTTGCATCGTATGATATTTCTAAAGTGTGCCGAGTTCGCGTCTCCCATCTTCTTGCTGTATTTGCCTCCGTGCAGTTTGCCGTTCTCGGTGCTCTGTGTGTTCCCTCACTGTGTGGTTTACGCCATTTTCAACTGAGGACGAGCGGTTGTGTTGCGTTCGAAACGTCGTGATTTATTTTAATTTAATTAAATTTTCATTTTATTTCTACATATGCTAATTTACCGAAAGAACCAATGAGTATAGTACAACCTGGCTATCACAAATGATAGATCAATGAAGTGGCAAATCACGTGAAAATTTATAGCAGCAAAATACTCAGCACTAGTTCATGCTAAATGTGGAGGGAAAAACCGGAGGACCCAGAGAAAAATCCACGTGACCACGGGGGGAGGAAGACACGCAAACTCCAAATATACAGCAGGCATCAGGGTTGGAATCAAACCCACGACCTCCTGAATACCAGATGAGGTAGTTAACATTTATTGCAATTGATCTTTTGCAATGCCCCCCCCTGTCACCTTAATCCCTAAGAAGTGTAGTGACATAGAATCGGTCATGTAGCAGCATAGCGCTGGCTGCTGGCAGGGAAGGGGATTTTCAGCTTACAGCAGCCCTGACTGACAGCAGGCCACGTGATAGACTAAAGAGCAATCTAGGGGAAAGGTTATGGAGGGGGCACATCGAGATCCCGCGAGTAGGTTCCAGAAGGGGGCATGGCCAGGAGCAGAGCCAGGCCACGCTGACAGTATAAGAAGGGCCCCTGGAGGGGACCTCGTGGCTGTCGTTTGGATTGGGATCCCGTCATGCTGCTGGAGTCTTCACCTTCGACTGCGTCGTCTCCGTCTTCACCATCTCGGCGTTGCCAGTCAGGCAGTCTACCAGCTGTCCTGACTGGGAACCGTAGTTACTAAGTGTTAACTGTTAGGCCATGCTAATAAACAGAGTGCCTCCTACTTTTAGTGTCTCTGAGTCAGTCACTACATTTGGCGTCAGAAGTGTTAAAGAAATGTAGTCATGTCCAAGTCGACCAAGAGGAAGATTCCGCCTATTTTTCCCTCGGGAGATGAGGATGACAGGGAAGTGATCCCCCCCAACCGCCCCGGAATTGAGGACTCCAGAGATAAGTCCTGAAGCGGCGATCCCCGAGGAGCAGCAATGCAGGAACGTCGTCACCTCGCTGCCTGCAGCCGGAGAGGGGTGGCGCGAACTCACCGCATGTCTGGTGGGCTTGCTTTCTGTAGCAGCGGAGCTGGTTGTCCAGCTTGGGTCTGCATGCCTACCGAGGATTTCTACAGCACGGGGGCAGTGGGCGGGCAGCTCGACCGTCGCCACTGTGGAAACGCAGGAGATGGCAGAGCTCCAGCCCGCACAGGCAGCTGCCCTTTTTCCCACCATGAGCGGGGCGCCAAAATCGTCCACCATTTTGTCGATCTGGCGGGTACCGCTTCCTGCCAAATTCGAGTTGCCATCGGTGCTTCGTCCGGAGGTATCTTCTCTTCAGAAGCGGCTGCCTTTTGTCAAATAATTTGTGGCTGCGGGGGGCGACTTGATGGCTTTCCAGCGTCGTTTCGCCGCTTCTTGCACCCTCACGGGATGGTCCGACGAGGAGGCGCTGTGAACCTTGCCCACCACATTGGATGACGACTCCTTGGCGGCATTTGAGGCCATCCCTTCAAGCTTGCGCCCAGATGACCGCTATTTTCGATCCGCCGTCCAATGTGCCTCGAAAATTCATGCTGCGAAGGCGGGGGAAGACTGAGACGCCCCTTGCCTTTCGGAGCGCGTTGGTGTCAATGGGCCACGCTGCATATTTGCAGATGGAGAAGACGGCGCTGGACTCTCTGGCGCTGGAGAGATTGCTGTCACTGGCCCAGGAGCTGGGCATCTTTCTGCCTGCCACGGAAGAGGACGATTTATCATCCTTGAAGGTTGCCCGCTGCATCCAGGGCCATGTCAACTTACAGCAGTGGCCTGTGGTGGGCCGCCTGCACAGGTTTCCCGGAGGACGAGGACGAGCTGGAGCGTCAGGAGCCAGAGCGAGCCTGCGCTTCGTTCATCAGGAGCGTGCACAGGAGGAATGGCGCGGGACAATGACGGGAGCAAGAACGGTGAAGCGGGACCCTCCTTCCAACCTGGAGTTCCCCGGTCACTTGTTTTAAGTGTGGCCAGCTGGGCCACATCACCAAGGGATGCTGTGCCAGCCCTGGATCGTTCTCCTCGCCTTCGTCTTCCTCTGCCCTGATGACCTCCGCTTCCCGGGGCCCACAGCCAAGTCGCGATGTATCAGACACCTGGCCACCACAGTCATGTCAGGCATCTCCCTCTTCGAGCGCATCAAGTTCGCACACCGCCATCCCTCATCATGTCACGGCGTCCAAACGCCGGACTTCGGCATATAATGGGTGGCCGTGGGGCGCGGGACAATGCACCACGTTAGCGCAATGTGTCTTGGCGGCGGCGGAATTATCCGCGGTTGTCAGGTTCATGTAGGGTGTGGAGTGTCGGCTAGTATAATTTCAGAACTTATTTATTACTCGATCATGTTGTATTAATCTAGTGAATAGTGCGTGTGTTGCTGCTAATGGCGGGAGTTTGGATATTATAGGCCAGATATCGGCCTAAGTACGCATTGGAGACAATTAATTGGCATGGCCAGTGTTAGTTTCTAAGACATTGGCTGTATCCTGTCTGTTGGGCACCGATTTCCTCAGAAGGATGCCCCTTAAGATCCTCATGGATCAAGGGTGTATTGAACTGCCGTTGGGGCGGGGGTTGGCCACGGTTCAGGCCCTAGTGAAGGAGACCGTCACAGTTCCTCCAGGTGCTCAGATGTTGGTGCCCTTACGGTTGCGGAAGCAGCTTGATCACGCAGACACCGTTGGAGGGGTCCTTTTAACCAATTCGAACAGAGCGATTCGGGTTCTCGTATTGGTGGGGGCCCCAACGATAGTAAGGGGGGACGAGGATCCCTTTCTGCAAGTGTTGAACGTCGGGCTGGGCGCCGTGGTGGTCCAGGCGGGTACGGTGTTGGCCCACGCGACGGCCACGTGTTTTGAGGAGGCCAGCGATATGGCCACAGAGGCGTTGCTGCGGTGGAGCAGGGCGGCAAGTCAGATGAGACTTGTATGGATGTGCTGTGTAAAGAAAATTCTAAGTTATCAGTGAGCAGGGGGGCGACTTGTGTGCATTGCTCCGGGAATTTGCTGATATTTTTAGTCGTGGGAAATATGATATTGGCCGCACGTCACTATTGCAGCACTGAAACGATACGGGTAACACTATGAGACCTGATAATTGGTTCTTTACCCTTCCATCTGGCAACAAAACTGACACCTTTTTGCAAGGAGTCATGTTTGCATAGACCGCAATACCTGCAGTCATAATACAAACAAAAGAACATAACTCTGATAATGTGCACTATCCATGAAGTTGATTGGTCCACACCCGAGACAGCTTTCCTTCGAGCCTAGTCTCATATGGGTTGGACCAGATGACGCCAACCCATATGAGACTAGGCTCGAAGGAAAGCTGTCTCGGGTGTGGACCAATCAACTTCATGGATAGTGCACATTATCAGAGTTATGTTCTTTTGTTTGTATTATGACTGCAGGTATTGCGGTCTATGCAAACATGACTCCTTGCAAAAAGGTGTCAGTTTTGTTGCCAGATGGAAGGGTAAAGAACCAATTATCATATTTTTACTGACAAATGAGGTCCCCATAGACTATGAGACCTCTTTTACCAGTGGCAAAATATAGTGATAGGTTTTTACCCTTTCAACTGGTACAAAAACTGACACCTTTATACAAGGCATCATGTTTGCAATGGCATCATCTGGTCCAACACCAATGGAGACTAGGCTCTAAGAAAATCTGTCTCGGGTGTGAACCAATCAACTTCAAGGACAGTGCATATCATTATCAGAGTTGTTTCTTTTTGTTTGCATTTTGACTGCTTGTGTTGTGGGTATTGAAAACATGATGCCTTGTATAAAGGTGTCAGTTTTTGTACCAGTTGAAAGGGTAAAAACCTATCACGATACAGGTAATGCCGCTCCTATATGGCAAATTCGTATAGGCTCATTCCCAAGGAAAAGGACCATGTTTGGCAGGCGGTCGACGAAATGTTGGCTGCCGATATTATCTCCCCTTCCACCAGTCCGTGGCGAGCTCCTATTGTCCTTGTTAAAAAGCGGGATGGGAGTTTGCGTTTTTGCGGATTTTTGTAAATTAAATAAAGTCCCCGTGGCGGAGGCATATCCGCTCCCACGGATGGACGACTCCTTGGACGCCCTGTCGGATGTGTGGTTTTTCTCCACCCTTGACTTTCTGTCAGGGTTTTGGCAGTTGCCTTTGGATGAAGGTTCCAAACCTAAAACCACGTTCCGAACACCCCAGGGGTTGTTCAATTTAACTGTCTTTTGATGGGTCTTCACACCTTTCCGGCCACATTTCAGCGACTTATGGAGCTGGTCTTAGCAGGTCTTCAGTGGGACTCGTGCCTCATTTATTTGGATGACGTAATTGTATTCGGATGCACATTGCAGGAGCACCTGCAGCGGTTGCGGTCGGTGTTTGTCAGGGTGTGGGCGGTCAATCTTAAATTCAAACCACAAAAGTGTCATCTTTTGCAGGCACCGTTTCGATATTTGGGCCACATTGTCAGCGAATCCGGGATAGCTACGGATCCCGACAAAACTGCGTGCGTGCGCACATAGCCGACCCCTACATCGGTGGGTGAGGTCTTGAGTTTTGTCGGGTTCGCGTCATACTACCGCCAGTTCGTACCCAAGTTTGCGACGATCGCTAAACCGTTCTAAGCTCTCACCGGAAAGGGTCAGAGATTTCAATGGGGGTACGAGGAGGAGGCCGCGTTTGTTGTGCTGAGCAACGGCCTCGCCAACGTGCCTCCCCTTGGGTACCCCGATTTCTCTCTGCTTTTTGTGTTGGATACAGACACCAGCGACACTGGAATCGGCGCTGTACTGTCCCAGGTAGTGAACGGTGTGGAGAGGGTTATGGCTTACAGGAGCCATGTGCTGTCCCCCACAGAGCAGCGTTATTGTGTGATGCACCATGAATTGTTGGCCATTGTGCATTTTGTACAGCAGTACAGGCCATATCTTTATGGAAGGCAAATTTGTCGTGTGCACAGACCACGCGGCCCTTCAATATGCTTTGCGGGTTGACCAGCCGTCCGTCCAACTTTCCCGCTGGTTAGAATTTTTTCAGGACTACTCCCTCACGGTCACCTACAGGAAGGGTGCACGCCACTGCAACGCGGACACATTATCGCGGTTCCTGCCGAGGGACCGCTGTGCGTGTTTGAAGGGTGCCGGCCGATGTAAACCTGCGGCTGCAGGATTTCCGTGCACTGTTGTAGCATTGGTTGATGTTCCACCACCCACGACAACCGCTCCCTGTGACAACATGATTGGTCTCACGCATGCCGAATGGTGCCGCCTCCAAGTAGCGGATACCTCCTTGTTAAAATTACAGTGTAGCGTTGGAACGAGAGGTAGTTAAAAGGTACCAGCAGGAATGTCTCTAATAGCCCTTTGTTATGTGCTGTTGATGAGGTGGGATGAGGAATTGCAGCATTACTGCATCGTCGTGCCAACTGCTCTGCGGGGTAGAGTTACACTAGCTGTCCACGTAAAGTTAATGCACCTTGGGGTGCAGGAAACTTTGTTGACCTTGAAGCGTGACTTCTTTTGGCCTGGAATGTCGGAGGATGTGTACCACATGGTCAAATGTTGCGTTGAGTGCGCTCGCCGAAAGACTCGCCGAGGCAGGCCCGGCCACTGTTGCAATCCATCGTGGTGTCTCATATTAACGAGCTCATTACCCTCGACATCCTTCGCCTGTTTCTCGCCACTCAGAGGGGAAACAAATTCCTTCTTGTCAGGGTGGAATACCTGTCCCGTAGGCCGGTGGCATGGCCTCTGCCGGATCAGTCGGCTGCGTCCATCACGGATGCGTTCCTACATGGGTACGTTTTGGACAAAGGGGCCCCGGAACACTTCCTTACAGACCAGGGTCGAAATTTTTCGTAAAATATGTTAAAGAAGGTGTGCGACTCCCTGGGCACTAAAAAGATCTAGATGTTGCCCTACCACCCCCAGACTGATGGGATGGTAGAGCGCTTGCACAGGACTCTTATGTCCATGCTGTGCCAACAGTTTAACGAGACACAGTCTGACTGGGATTTGCACGTTCCGGGTGTTCTCGCAGTGCATAGAATGGCCCCTCACGCCTCAACAGGGGTCTCTCCCTTTTTCATCATGTATGGGAGGGAATGTGACCCCCCCATGAAGGCTCAGTTAGGCATGGACCTGGGCAAAAAACAAGTCGCTGTGCCCATGCCCATGCACCTTACGATCAGGCGGCTGACGGAAGCACGGGAGGTGTCTCGGGGAAATTCGGCCAAATGGCAGGCCGCCAATGAGAAGCTTGTAGGATTCCGTGAATCCGGAAACCCATGGACCCCTGGGAATAAGGCATGGTTACATTGCCCCCAGGGGGGGGGGGGGGGTGATGTAGTGACATAGAATCGGAATCGGTCACGTAACAGCATAGCGCTGGCTGCTGGCAGGGAAGGGGATCTGCAGCTTACAGCAGCCCTGACTGACAGCAGGCCACGTGATAGACCAGAGAGGGATCTAGGCGAAAGATTATGGAAGGGGCACATCGAGAACTTGCTAGTAGGTTCTAGAAGGAGGCGTGGCCAGGGGCGGAGCCAGGCCACGCTGACAGTATAAGAGGGGCCCCGGGAGGGAACCTCGTGGCTGTCATTTGGAGTGGGATCCCGTCGTGCTGCTGGAGTCTTCACCATCGTCTTCGTCTTCACCATCTCGTCATCGCTGGTCAGGCAGTCTACCAGCTGTCCTGACTGGGAACCGTAGTTACTAAGTGTAACTGTTAGCCGTGTTAATAAACAGAGTGCCTCCTACTCTTAGTGTCTCTGAGTCAGTCACTACAGAAGCATGAAACCGAATTTTACATGAATTGAGTCGGACACTTGAGAGCTACGTGCTGGGTGTTGAAGACAAAGGGGGCGACGTGGGTAAGGTGAATGGATTTATATGGCATGCGGCACGTGGTGGTCGTTAGCCATTGGCTAGTTCCCGGGACTGTGTCATTCGTGATGTACGCGTGTACCTTTTGCATTGTAGATTCGTATGATCCTGTCTTGCAGCTCATGAGCCGAGCAGGAGTGGAGTGCCTGCAACTGATACTGCTTTGCCAGGTGACCCACAAGAACGGGCTGGTTGCAGCCCTGCAGCAGGCCAGCTTCTGCCAGCTGTCACCCTTGCCTCACAAGTCAAAGGTGAAAAATGGAGCACACTTGAATGTTTCATGTCCCAAAGACAATCGAAATCCCCTGCATAACTTTTAACAGAATTCTGGACCAAGTGCTTTTAGTGAGCACCTATGAAGGCTGGTACGGCACACGAGGTGGTGGTTGGCCAGCACAATGCCTGGCTGCCTTTGTCTCCCCAGCGCTGATGTTTACACACTGCACCAGGTACTCATTTAAGGCTGAGTCAACCTAGGGGAGGCCAAATATTCACGACACGCTAATCCTGCTCCAAGTACAAAAACTCTGCTGTCCTCTGTATATTTCAATGTTATTGGCCAATTATTAAATTTTTAGACTTAACTTTCGTGACTGCAGGGATTCATATATTGGTTATTTCGGTAAAGTCACGTAGATAGAAAACAAAAATCTAAATTAAAAGCAAAAAACCCACGACGTTTCGTCTCTCCACCTGAAGAAGACCGCTTGTGTTGCGATCGAAACGTCGTGGGTTTTTTGCTTTTAATTTTGTTTTTTGTTTTCTATCTACGTGACTTTACCGAAAGAACCAAGAATAACAATTATTTATTGTTTCCATGTGGGAGGAAACCGGAGCACCCAGAGAAAACCCACACGTGCGAGGTGGAAACACTGTATCCCATAAAGATGGAACAGGTGGAGTCCACATTTTTGCTTTTCTGCATTCTCCTGGCAAGCCAGGGTATGGCTCCTCCTCGACGCCCACCCTTGGGAAGGAAGTTTCGCAACATTTGTGCGATCCACCAACCCTCGCTGCTGCCTCCACAGTGCTGGATTACAGGCAGCCACGTGCGTAGCCACCTCTGTCCGGCTGTACAAGCACATCCTGCCTTGTTACCACTGCACTGTTATGATTCTGTGTGCTCCACAGTGTACCAAAATACAATACTTGATTAATGATGCAGCACTCATGGATACACTCCAGTCACTTGCTCACCGGTGGTCAGTTACTATTCCTGTGAAATTCACTCATTGATTGCTCCACCCAGACTGACTGTTTGCCAGTCTACCAGATTGATTGTTTCATCTCATTAACGCAGTGTTCAACCACCACACTGCTGGTCACAACAACACACTCACCCACCCGCTCACTCACACAGCCACACGCTCACTCACACACTTACCCACTAATTCACTCACTGATTCACCCACTCACTTATTCACTGACTCACTCACCACACTGCCGGTCACAACACTTCTCTTTCTGCTTCTTCCCTTGCACTGCTGCACCTTAGCAATCCCTCCCATCATCATCTCATTTCTCAATCTCTTACGATAGTAACCTTGCAATAATTCAATAAACGTGTCAACTCTTGGTATATGACAACGTTGGTTAGAGTAAGCACATTTTCGAATTTGAGCTCTTTCTACTAAATAAACTACAAACTAAACTATTTTATTTTACCAGGTAAAGCCCACTCAGCTATGTAGTTCTCTTTCAGAAGCAACCTAGCCACAAATGATCGCTCAAAGAAGTGGCTTATCACGTGGAAATTTACAGCAGCCAAATACACTGAATGCACAATGATTATAAATGTGGAAGGAAAAACCAGAAGACCTGGAGAAAATCCATGCAACTACGGGACATGCAAACTCCAAATATACAGCAGGCGTCTAGGGTCGGAATCGAAAGCACGACCTCCTGTATACCAGGAGAGGAAGTTAACATCTCGCCACCGCGGCGCCCCAACAACATTGGCGGTGCTGTTTGTTGCTGACGGCTTGACGTTTTGGACCTCTGGGTCCGTGCCTGGCAACTAGGCGGTCGTGCGCCATGCCGGCTGCAATCAGTGATTACTAACCGCGCCCGCCCACCGCGTATGTGCCTGCGCCCATGTTGGCAGTCGGCCGAGGACTCGGAGGGCTCGAGCCGCCTGAGCTCGGCGTCCGTGGGCACGCCGAGCGCGTCGGGGCGCTCCGAGTCCGAGTGGGAGGGCCCCGCCGGTGCCCCCGGTCTCTCCGCCAAGCACCCGTTCCTTGGCAAGAAAAGGTCTCCCCCCGCACATCTCCCTCGCTCACTCTCTCACGCCAAGTCACGAGCTCAGGACAATTGTAACCCCCCTCTGAATGGACACGGTGCCCTCTCCTGCACACCTCGATCTCGGTCAGGGTCTTGGGGTGTTTGGGCGTTTACTGTGGTAATTGTGGATCTCCCTTCTGGTACCCCTCCCTCCCCACGGTTGTGGGACTCTCTACTGGTGACCCTTCCCCCAGGTGTGGGACTCCCTGCTGGTGACCCCCCACAATTGTGGGACTCCCTCCCATTGGAGATGTGGCTCTTCTAGGACAGTTTTGAAATTGCTTAAGTGCTGACTACAGACACATCTTCATAAAACATATTTCTATCCCCTTACATATTATGTTATTATTTTCACGCACGGCGCTTGAGACTTTATTGTGAAAGGAACCTGATAAGGGAAATTGATTATTATTACATGTGTGCGGTAATATGTTTCTGGTAATCCGTGTAGTCTCTTGGTCACAGAGAAGGTACGGGGGTGGTGAGGGAGGAATGAGAGAACATCGAGTTTGTGATGCTCTGATGGGGAGAGAGAATTGCGTACAGAAGTGACATAAGGGTACGATAAGGATATAAGACAAGGGGAGAGTTTAAACTAAATGTTTAATGCATATTAATAAGGTCATCATGGCCAATGGCCACTAGCTACAAGAGGGGACAGCCTCTCGCTAAGCAGATGTTAATGGGAAGTTTTGATGAAAGACCAATGGGGTTGAACTCATGAATCGAGGAATGTATGAGGTAAATAGGTCAGAGAGAGAGAGAGACATGGCGAACTTAATCCGAGTTGGTGGCGAATGTCAGGCATTGTTATTGCTGCGGATTTTTGGGGAGAGGCAGTGCAGAGGTTAGCACACTGCACTACGAACCCGGCTACCTAAGTTCAATTACCACTCACGACTAACACCAGCGACGATTATCTGTACTGATTCAAGGTCTGCCCTAGGTGCACTCAGCCTCAAATGAGTACCTGGTGCGGTGTGTAAAACATCGCCACTGGGGAGACGGAGGTGGCCGGGCATGTTGCTGGCCACCCATCCCCCTCCCCATGCGCCGTGCAGGCCTTCGTAGGTGCTTGCTAACAGCACTTGCCCCAAAAATATGTCACAGGCTATACGGGGGACCTTTGTCTTTGTATTGCTGTGGGTGCCAATTCACTTCACGTTGTGTTTCCCCGATGGCTGTGTCTACTGCAGCGTGACGTTTGCAGACACCCAGAGCTCCACATGGTGAGGATGCACTGGGGCTCACCACTCGCTCCTTCGACCATCTACCAGCCGATGCGCAATTATCCTCACCGCACACTTCAATTGTTCGCGTGAGATTGTTTTATCGACCTTTCAAGTCATTTATTATTATTCTAATCATAATCGTCATTATTATTACTATACTTATTTACGCAAGGAAGGCCTCACTAAGTCTCACGCCTGAGAGCCACGGCTGTCAATCGGTATCCCCCACAGAATTGGCCGGGTGGCCCCAATGGAAGAGCGAGTGGCTCGCAATCGCAACGTCACGAGTTCAAATCCTGATTGTACATACAGGTGTAGTGAATCACTCGGAGACACTAACAGTAGGAGGCACTATATTTATTATAGCCTTCACCGGTACAAGAGGTAACTATGCGAGGGTCAAGACAGCTAACAGGCTGCCTGACCAACAACGCCGACGACGTGAAGACGGTGACGAGGACTCCAGTAGCACGACGGTTCCACTCAAAACAACAGTCCCGAACCCTCGCTCAGGGTCTTTCCTTTATACACCCAGCGTGACCTCGCTCTGCCTTCGGCCATGCCCCCCTTTTGGAACCCACAAGAAGGTTCCCGGGCTTTACCACACGTACCCCCTCTGTCCCCCTTGCCTCACGTCCCTCTCTCTGGCTCATCACATCCTGCTGGCAGACAGGGCTACTACACCTCCGATCCTCTTCTGTATCAGCAACCAGCGCTATGCACCACAGTGACCCATTCCATGTCACTACACATGTATGTTGAACTTATTTCGCATCGTACCTAGCCAACTGTGATCATCGGAGTTGTGGGGAAAAGACAACAAACTAAACACAAAAAGCTGTTCTAAAGAAATTATTTTCAATTTGATCGAGGTTGGGAGGGTTGACTCAGCCCATCCTTCCGGGGTCGATAAATAGGTACTGCTCTATGGGGAAGTCAATGGTGGTTATCCTATAGATAGACTAGCATCCGCCAGAGTCATGTGGAATTTCGAGCACTAGCTCAGCAGGGCTGTGATCGGAGGGTGAGCACCGACGGAGCTCTCGTGGTGTCCCCGCGATGCAGGCTCGCGGCGCAGGCGTTCGTGTCGCTGCAGCTGGAGCGACGAGGGGCACGCGATGCCGCGCTGCGCGGATTCCTCCGCTGGAAGGGAGCGCATGGAGTGCTCGCCACGCACGCGGTGTGGACTCGCACGCTCACTCGCTCACCTCGCCCCGCTGCACTCACCGCACACCCCAAATATACCGCGCTCGCCACGCACGTGGTGCAGACTCGCACGCTAACTCACTGACTCGGCCCCACCACGCACATCCGAAACACTAAATACACAGCACACGACACCACCAGAGACACCACACGCGACACCACCAGAGACACTCCAAATACGACACTCAATAAACACACAGCACACAAAACTAAATACACATTGTGTTTAGTGTAGTGCGCTACTATGCAGCAGTAGCAGCCTCACACTGCTGTGCGCACAGCCCTTTTGTAATCTGCTGCTGGATGAGGCCCTCCGCAAACAGTGTGCCATATTTGACTATACTTCACCACACTGGTCAGTGCGGGTTAGTGAACATGGGCAGCGCAGATGTGTCAGCATAGTACAGTACAATGGACTTCCTGCACTGCCTTCTGTTGCCCACCGCGTAACCCCGTGACCTATAAACAAACAATTAAACTTTTTTTTTTCCAGGTAAGGCCCACTGAGCTATATAGCTACTTTTCAGAAGCGACCTGGCCACAAATGGTAGCTCAACGAAGTGGCTCATCATGTCGAAATACTCTAAACGCACAATGATTTTAAATGTGGAGGGAAAAACCGAGGACCCGGAGGAAAATCCATGTGAAGGAGAGAGACATGTAAACTCCAAATATACAGCAGGCATCAGGGTCGGGATCAAACCCACCACCTCCTTCATACCGGGCGAGGAAGTTAACATCTCCTAGCCACCGTAGCCCTTGTACTCCATGCAGGTTTGCAGCACGGATCGTTTGATGCTGCCCTGGTCCGGAATATCTTGTGCCAGGATCTCTCCACCAGGCAGACTGCCAGGCGCATGCGGGCAGCACGACCTCCTCCCGTTCGCTGCACACTCGGAGAGACGTTAACGACACAAGCGCCATGAGCTGCTTCGGCGTGAGGCGCGAGGCCCAGGCTAGACGAGTAACTTCAAGAAGTTATTGACATTCGGGAAAAGCAGCTGGCCTTGGAGAGATCAGAACGTGGCCAGAAGCGATGGAACTCGACGGTCGAGCCTGCGAGTGGAATGGCAGCCAAAGATGTAGCGGATGCTCGCCGTTCAGGTGGAGCGATAAGATCGTCCGCAGGTGGAGCGAGGTGATTGTTGGCCCCGTAGAATGAGGATGAACTTGACAAATCGGCTAATGGCGTTTCACTTGTCCTGTACATGCGAGCGAAGTATCCGTTCAGTTTTAAACTCCGTGTCTTGGTTTGCTCTCTTTTCAGGAGGAGGTGGATAAAATTAAAAGAACCCTCATTGTGGAATTTTGCCAAAGGTAACATTTTTATTTTTTTTAATTCTTCATCAGAAGGGATTTTATAGTAGTTATCCCCTCATTTCAAATTAATCCCATTTCCCTCTCCAGTTCAGCTTGGTTTGGAGTCGACAAATTGTACGTAGCAATGGTTAACTCCAGAAGGTATGCTGTTCATACCCAGTGTGGCAAGTGCTGTTAGCGAGCACCTATGAAGGCTGGCACGGGACAAGAGGGATGGGAGGTAAACATCACAACTGATCGCCTTTGTCACCGAAGGACTGATATTTACATCTTGAACCAAGTACTGATTCTAAGGCTGAGTCGACCTAGAGGAAGCCCAGGACCGGTTCAATTATTTTTCTGTCACCATGAGCAGGAATTGAACCTGGATCACCGGGCCCACAGCGAAGCGCGTCAACCGCTGCACAACCATTTTAAAGGACACCAACAGCGGCATATTTAATTCAAACAGCCATTATAATGTAGATTGACAGAGTTATACAGTCACGTAGGTATAAAAATTTATTAAATACATAATTTTATACCTCCGTGACTTTACCGAAAGAACCAAAGAGTATGGATTCCTGCAGTCACGAAAACTTTAAATCTAGATTAGACTTATACAGCATTGATGGGTTGATTGCAATAAATAATGTTTCCAATTGCAACTGTTGGCCGGCATCATGAATGTGCCAGTGTTTCGTGTTCCAATCCCACGAGCTCGTGGATGTGGGGTGTCCACGTGGGTGGGATCCATCACGCTCACAGGGAGCGGCCGCGATGTCATTGCCTCCATGCCTGTGACTGCTGCTGCACAGCTGGGCTCGACTCACACGCTTGGTGCGGCGCGGTGTGGTTTGATTCGGTATGGTTCGGTGTGGTTTGGTGCGGTGTGGGTCATGCAGTGTGGCGTTGAGGATGGCCCAGTTCTCGGCGCGTGGGCAGATCCTGGCAAGCTACGCGGGGCTGCGCACTGCGCTGGCCGCCGTGCCTGCACTGCGTGACTCACACTTCATGCTGGGGGACGGCAGGGAGAGGAAGGGGGAGCGCGACTCGGAGGCTGGACTCACGGCCGATCCCAGGTGTGGGCCACACAAAGACAACGATCCCCCTTGTAGCCTTAACAGACTGTAGGGGCAAGTGCTGTTAGCGAGCACCTATGAAGGCTGGTATGGCGCACGAGTGGCAATGTTTACACACCGCATCGGAAAACTCATTTGAGGCTGAGTCTACTTAGGGGAGGCCTAGGACCTTTGAAATAATCGCCACTGGTGTTGACCTTGAGCGGGAATCGAACCTGGGTCGCCGGGTTAGGAACGCAGCGTGCTAACCGCTACACTGCCGCTCCCCACCTATTCACCACACACACACATTTACAACAGACACTTATTCACTCAGGTTGGTCTCATGCACTCAACGCGCGTGCTCATCGTTATCTCACGGTATGCTCACCGCGTTCTCACCATGCTCACCGTGTGTTCACTGTGCTCACCGTGCTTTCACCGTGTCCTTACTGCGTGCACTAACCGTGCTCACGATCCTCTTCCCGTGTCCTCACCGTGCTCGCTCGCCGCGCCTCGCGGTAGGCGGCTGCAGGCCCGGCCGCGCCGCGTCCTCTCCGCCGACGGCAGTGTCTTCCTCAACGCCTGGTTCATCCCACACCCCCGCGAGGTGCTGCAGATGTTCAGCACCCTGGAGGACGTGGTAACAACGCCCAACTGCACGTGCCGCGCTCCGCATCATTCGGAGCGCCATGGAACCGTCTCTCTGTTGCCTGCGAACGACAGTCACTTGTCTGTAACATGAAGAAGTGATCGCCGACCGTGATATGAAACATGACACTGCAGCATGTCACCATCACCTCCATCATCAGCATCATCAGCATCATCAGCATCATCAGCATCGTCAGCATCGTCTGCACCACCATCATCATCACCAAAAAAAGAGCCCCCACATAGCCTCAACGGACTGTTCGGGCAAGTGCTGTTAGCAAGCACCTATGAATGCCGGCATTCATAGATGTTATACACATTGCACCAGGTACTCATTTGAGGCTGAGTCGACCTAGGGGAGGTCTAGGAACGGTTCAGATATGATCATTACCATCATGATCTATCTGTGTGGGATAGAGTGTTTCCCCCTCGCACGCAGTGATTTCCTCCGGGTGCTCCGGTTTAGTCCCACATGTAAAACACTCATCAATTGTCCAACAACATCACCACAATAACACCTTGGGAAATCACCACCATCGTCACCGTTATTACACGTGAGCATGCACGTGACAGTGTGCGGCCCCGCTCTCTGTTCCCCAGCACTGCTACCGCGCCCTGCGCCTGGTGCTGCACATCGCGTGCGCGCTGCACGACATTGTGCACACGCTGAGCGTGAGCGCGCTGAGCGTGAGCGCACCGCTCGGCACCTCCCAGCTGCCCGTCGCAACGCAGCTCTCGTCGTGCGGGGAGACCCACGCCATCGGTGAGTGCGGACCACCGCAGCTGCCGTCGCTATGCGTGTGTGTGTGCTCGTTGAGATTCTTTAGCAACATATGTAGCCAGCCGTGCTAATTGGAGGTGTGAAGGAGGCGAAGGAGGCCATCTCACAAGAAGCTCGGGTTGCTCCCTTCCTCGTGGGCGGGTGTCGAGGAGGAGCCATGCCCTGGCTCGCCAGGAGAAGGTGGTACAGAAAAATTGTGGACTCTACCTGTTCCATCTGTGTGGGATAGAGTTTCCTCCTCGCACGAGTGGGTTTACTTCTGGTGCTCCGATCTCCTCCCATAAGTAAACACTCATTAATTGGCTGATAACACCTTCATATGTGCAGGACCACAGAGCTTGGCTGCCTTCCTGCTTGTCTGTGGTCCCTCACGCCTCCGAGTCATTTTTTCTCTTTCTCTAAAAGAGACAGCGAATACGGAGTCGTGCGGTCGAAGTAAAATTTTTAAAAATTATTATTTATGCATGTACAAAGCACAGATTTACAGCAACGTTAAATCGGTACTGTTGTATGGCTCGGAGAGTTGGCGTGTCGTCAGGACTGACACAAAGAGGGTGGAGTCCTTCCGTAACAGCTTGCTCAGGAGAATTGGCTGCATCTTCTGGCCAAACAAAACCGACAACACCGAATGGTACAAGAAGACCCGGTTGTCCTAGTATCACACACGAGACGTCGAGAGATGGTGACTCAGATGGCTTGGACATGTACTCAGAATGGACCAGAGGACCGTATACCAAAAATTGCTCTAAGATGGACACCACCGGACAAAAGGAAACCCAGGAGAGCCGAGACCGCCTGGTGCAAGACCGTGTAAAGCAGGAGCTGGCAGCAGCGATCGACCTCTCTTGGGGCGAGTTTTAACATGTTGCCAAGGACAGGGAGAAGTGGAGGGAACTCATTGTGGCCTCATGTCCCATAGAGGATGAAGAGGAGTAACTTAACTAACTAACACAGCACAGTTTCGGCCGAAGCTGTAATCCTGCTCCTGTCATATCTGGGGTGGAGGACCCAGTTCCTACCTCACTGCACATGAGAGGATGCCCACGGAAATGTGCGAGGTTTGTCCAGAGTGCCGATTGAAATGTGCCGTTGTGGAGGATCATGGCTAATAATAAATAACACATCAAGTGCGATTGTACAGCTGCGATGTTGGTGTTTGTCAGGATAGAGATATCTGTTTGTTTGAAAAAAACTGAATTGGTGGATCTGGGTGGCTATCAACCCCCATCACAGTCGCTCAGCCAGCACAACATATGCGGCACAGCCTTGCTCAACATTCAGGGTCACTGTGCAGTAAGATATATATTGTTAAGTTATATTTTGTGTGTGTTTAGTTTGTTGTCTCTCCCCCCCCACACCTCCAATTAGCACGGTTGGCTAAGTACGGTGCGAAAGAAATTCAACACACACACAGTGCATAAGGCGCCTTGAGACATTAGTGCATAAGGCGCCTTTGACATTAGTGCAAGGCGCCTTAAAAAAAGTCAATTATTATGATATATCTCAGATTCACGTTAAGTTTGCGCGACAGCCATAAATATGGCCGCTGTCTGGTTGTGAGTAGTTATCCCGATATATTCCAATGTAGACCAAACCCCAGACATTTCTGTCAGGCGGCACTAGGTCTATTATTAAACCTGTGCAGTTTACTATTATCAAGTTCATCGCAGTATCAGTACCAGATCTCGGCACAAATCAATTCCTGCCATCCACACGCAGGTTCCGATTGCCAGGATGTCTGGATCAAATCCAGACAGCCGGTAGCGACCCCTGAGTGTGACTCACACCCCTGTACACCTGTCTGTGACACTACAGGTTGCCACGGTGGCAAGATCTTAACTACCTCACCTGGTATTCAGGAGGTTGTGGGTTCGATCCCGACCCTGACACCTGAATATTTGGAGTTTCCATGTCTCTCTCCCCGTGATCGCTTCCATTTTTCTCCAGGTCCTGTGGTTTTTTCCTCCACATTTAGAAACATGCGTTTCGAGTATTTGGCTGCTATAAATTTCCACATGATAAGCCACTTTGTTGAACTATGATTTGTTGCCAGGTCGCTTCTGAAAAAGAGATTCATAACTCAGTGGGCCTTACCTGGTAAAATATAAAAAAGATTAGTTTCGTACCTGCAGTCAGGTGATGCTGTGGCTGAACACTCGACTCACGGAACATGAGACACTGTTAAAATCCCAAGTCGGTAAATAAGCCAATCATCCCTCGAGTATCGACAAAACGAGTACCTCTTCTTGGTTCTTTCGGTAAAGTCACGTAGAAGGGAAGCAATAAAATAATAAAAATAAAACATAATAAAATAAAATAATTCTCACGACGTTTCGGCTACAACGCAAGCAGCTGTCTTCAGGTGAAGAATGAGACACTGCCAAGCTAGGAGCTTATATATAAGCTGGGTTGGAGGTGGAAGAGCGCCTTAACAAAAAGAATGTGCATATGAAGAGGAATTTAGCATATTCATGGGAAATGCGTAGGAGGTGGGCGGGGGGGTTTCAAAGTCATATTATGCCCATGCAATATGCAGGATCAGCAGCACCAAGGGAGGGTGCAGGGAGTAGCATTAACAAAGGAATGTTAATAGTATGTAGCTGCAGTTACTAAACAACCACGTAGAAAACTAAAGTATAAACTACATTAAAAAAAACTAAAGTATAAACTGCATAGCACCATCAGTATATTTACTATACTCTACAATAAGCTGAGTTACTAACAGCAAGTAATACATTACAATTATACGTCGTAAAAATTATATAATATGCTTCCATCTAAACTTTATTCTCTTACATTACACGAGCATACACCATACTGCCATAGATAAACCCAACATTAAATTATATACTGTATTGCTATATACCACCTTATACATTTTAATATAACACTATGTATTATTTTACCCACCCTAACGTGTATCACACTGCTATATGTTTACTATACAATTACGATACTATATATTACTTTGTACATTGTATTAAGCATATAAATGTTATACTATTTGTTATTATACACTGTACCATTGACCGTCGTGTCAATGGGTGAGTCGTGGGGGGAAAACTTGCAGCGGAGCAAAGAATCCATTCCCTGCGGAGAATACAATGCCAGTGAGTGGAACGCGGTCTGAAAGTCACCGTAAACGTGAACACAATCAGTTAAGATCCGAAATGGTTTATTACGTCCTTCCAATGATTGCTAAGCCAGAATCCATCTTCTCGGTTGAAATTGTCTCTGTGTTTGTATATGTGGATCACCTCATGAACGAATCTCTCATGGTAGCCAGATGGCTTGCAGAGAACCTCTGTTTTGGAGAAGTCAATGTCATGTGAGCCCACTGAGTTGTAACAGTGATCTGCCACGGCTGAGGTGTTTGTCCTACCGTGTTTCAGGTCTGCTTTATGTTCACGGATGCGGTCCGAGACATGTCGTTTGGTTTCCCCAATGTAACTGCTACCACAGAGGCAACTTAGTTTCTAGACGCCAGGGTACTGTATGTCTGGAACCACATCTTTTACAGACGGGACCAGATTACGGATTTTATGTACTGTGTTGAATCGGACCTGGATCTTGTGTTTAATCAGGATTTTGGAGATCTTTTTTGTGACCCCAGCAATGTAGGGTAAGGTGAAAGAACCAAGAAGATGAATCCCTGCAGTCACGAAAGCTTTAAATCGAAAACGAGTACCGCATTGCGGGATGTCAGCAGGGGTTATCCCTTTGGGATAAACTGGTCCCTGCCATGGGAACGTGGATTTTCCACCACAGACTGTGGACTGCCACTGGAGATAAGTGCTGCCACAAGCTCGCTTGAGGGAGGATGCTGGCAGGAGCTGTGTTGTGAACTTCCAAGCCAGCGACTGAGAGAAGCAGCTGGTGCCCCAGTGCAGCCCTCGCTGGGGGTGAAGCCACGCTGCTGCTGTGTGACGGTGCCGTGCTGCTGTGTGACGGTGCCGTGCTGCTGTGTGACCGTGCCGTGCTGCTGTGTGACGATGCCGTGCTGCTGTGTGACGGTGCCGTGCTGCTGTGTGACGATGCCGTGCTGCTGTGTGACGGTGCCGTGTTGCTGTGTGACGGTGCCGTGTTGCTGTGTGACGGTGCCGTGCTGCTGTGTGACGGTGCCGTGCTGCTGTGTGACCGTGCCGTGCTGCTGTGTGACGATGCCGTGCTGCTGTGTGACGGTGCCGTGCTGCTGTGTGACGGTGCCGTGCTGCTGTGTGACCGTGCCGTGTTGCTGTGTGACGGTGCCGTGTTGCTGTGTGACGGTGCCGTGCTGCTGTGTGACGGTGCCGTGCTGCTGTGTGACCGTGCCGTGCTGCTGTGTGACGATGCCGTGCTGCCGTGTGACGATGCCGTGTTGCCGTGTGACGATGCCGTGCTGCCGTGTGACGATGCCGTGCTGCCGTGTGACGATGCCGTGCTGCTGTGTGACGATGCCGTGTTGCTGTGTGACGGTGCCGTGCTGCTGTGTGACGATGCCGTGTTGCCGTGTGATGATGCCGTGCTGCTGTGTGACGGTGCCGTGCTGCTGTGTGACGGTGCCGTGCTGCTGTGTGACGGTGCCGTGCTGCTGTGTGACGATGCCGTGCTGCTGTGTGACGATGCCGTACTGCTGTGTGACAGTGCCGTGCTGCTGTGTGACGATGCCGTGTTGCCGTGTGACGATGCCGTGCTGCTGTGTGACCGTGCCGTGCTGCTGTGTGACCGTGCCGTGCTGCTGTGTGACCGTGCCGTGCTGCTGTGTGACGATGCCGTGCTGCTGTGTGACGATGCCGTGTTGCCGTGTGACGATGCCGTGCTGCTGTGTGACAATGCCGTGTTGCTGTGTGACGATGCCGTGCTGCTGTGTGACGATGCCGTGCTGCTGTGTGACGGTGCCGTGTTGCTGTGTGACGATGCCGTGCTGCTGTGTGACGGTGCCGTGCTGCTGTGTGACGGTGCCGTGCTGTTGTGTGACGGTGCCGTGCTGCTGTGTGATGGTGCCGTGTTGCTGTGTGACGATGCCGTGCTGCTGTGTGACGATGCCGTGCTGCTGTGTGACCGTGCCGTGCTGCTGTGTGACGATGCCGTGCTGCTGTGTGACGATGCCGTGCTGCTGTGTGACGGTGCCGTGCTGCTGTGTGACGGTGCCGTGTTGCCGTGTGACGATGCCGTGCTGCTGTGTGATGGTGCCGTGCTGCTGTGTGACGATGCCGTGCTGCTGTGTGACGGTGCCGTGCTGCTGTGTGACGATGCCGTGCTGCTGTGTGACCGTGCCGTGCTGCTGTGTGACCGTGCCGTGCTGCTGTGTGACCATGCCCCCTGTAGAGAGCGAGCTGCATGAGATCCAGAGGCAGCTGGATGAGCTCAAGGACCCCAGGAGCCCCGAGCAGGCGGCCGAGCTCCTGTGTCGGTACCGCCAGGTGATGCTGCTCAAGTTTGAGGCGGCCAGCAGCAACAGCCTCAGGTGAGTTGCTGGGCTTTGGGCATCTTCGGGACGTCGGTGGCATTAGAATCAACGTCAAGCTGCTGCTATAAATGATCACGTGATGATAAGCCCCTTTGTTGAGATATCATTTGTGGCCGGGTCACTTCTAAAAAAAGTGAGACTGTATAGCTCAGTGGGCCTTACCTGCTATCAATAAAATAAAAAGTACAGCTTAGTTAAATTGCGATTTAAAGCTTTCGTGACTGCAGGGATTCATCTTCTTGGTTCTTATGGAAGAGGTACGTAGATGACACTTTTATCATCTGGCCACATGGCCGGCCTGCTCTAGACCAATTTCTCGACCACATCAATTCCATACACCCAGCCATCAGATTCACCATGGAAGTCGAAAAAGATGGCAAGCTACCCTTTTTGGATGTCCTAATTAAAAGGAGACCTGATGGTTCAATGAGCCACTCTGTCTACAGGAAAGCCACCCATACGGATGCCTACCTAAAACCGGATTCCCACCACCATCCATCCCAGAAGAACTCCCTCATCAAGACTTTATGCCATAGAGCCCAATGCATCTCCGACCAGGAACACATTGCCAGTGAACTCGAACACGTACGCCAAGCTCTTAAGGCTAATGGTTACTCCGACTACACAATCCGTAAAGCCATCACTCCAACCATCAAGAAGGATCCTGTTGAGGAGCCTTTCAAAATCATCACCTTACCCTACATTGCTGGGGTCACAAAAAAGATCTCCAAAATCCTGATTAAACACAAGATGCAGGTCCGATTCAACATAGTACATAAAATCCGTGATCTGGTCCCGTCTGTAAAAGACGTGGTTCCAGACATACAGTACCCTGGCGTCTACAAACCAAGTTTCCTCTGTGGTAGCATTTACATTGGAGAAACCAAACGACATGTCTCGGACCGCATCCGTGAACATAAAGCAGACCTGAAACGCGGTAGGACAAACACCTCAGCCGTGGCAGATCACTGTTACAATTCAGTGGGCTCACATGACATTGACTTCTCCAAGACAGAGGTTCTCTGCAAGCCATCTGGCTACCATGAGAGATTCGTTCATGAGGCCATCCACATATACAAACACAGAGACAATTTCAACCGAGAAGATGAATTCTGGCTCAGCAATCATTGGAAGGATGTAATAAACCATTTCGGATCTTAACTGATTGTTGTTCACGTTTACGGTGACTTTCAGACCGCAGTCCACTCACTGGCATTGACTGTATCTTGTGTTCTCCACAGCGAATGCATTATTTGCTCTGCTGCGGGTCTCCTGTCACCGCTCTCCCATTGACATGTTTCATTGCTTCTACATACTATTCCCTCCCTTTGTTAATGCTACCCCCTACCCCCTCCCTTTGATGCTGCTAATCCTGCATAATGCATGGGCATAATATGACTTTGAAACCCCCCCGCCCACCTCCTACGCATTTCCCATGAATATATTCCTCTTGATATGCACATTCTTTTGTTAAGGCGCTCTTCTTCCACCTCCAACCCAGCTTATATATAAGCTCCAAGCTTGGCAGTGTCTCATTCTTCACCTGAAGACGGCTGCTTGCGTTGTAGCCGAAACATCGTGAGAATTATTTTCTTATGTTTTATTTTTATTATTTTATTACTTCCCTTCTACGTGACTTTACCGAAAGAACCAAGAAGATACAGCTTAGTTGCGCAGGCTGCCGCTGTTAGCGCCACAATGGTGACCGTCAAATCAAACCGAGTAGCCGAGCGAGCGCGCACGCCGGAACGAGCGGTGGGGCAGTGGTTAGCACGTTGCGCTCCGAACCCGGCGACCCGAGTTCGATTCCCACTGACGACCAATGACAGTGGCGATTATTTGAACTGCTCCTGGGCCTCCCCTAGGTGAATTATTCTCGAAATGAGTACCAGGTACGGTGCATGAACATCGGCACTGCAGGGACAAAAGGCAACCGGGCGTGGCGTTGGCCACCAAGCCCCTCGTGTATCGTTCGCTAATCGCAATTGCCTGTTATAAGGCTATATGGGGGATCTTTATCTTTGTGTCTTGCTAGGAGCAATTATATATACATAGTAACCCCAATCCTGTGAACAGGTTTGAATCCTGGCCAGGCATATCCCTGTGCTCAGTTGGTAGTGTCCCCATCTAAGTTGACTCAGCCTGAAGCGAGTAGCCGATGTGTTACGTTGGGAAGAGAGCGCCTCTGGAGCGGACCTCACTGCTCACCTGCTGCGCCCACTGACTGTTGGCAGATATGACAAAAATAACCACCTTGAGAAGTGCGTCTTAACGGGACGAGTCCTCATGCGAACATACGTGTGCGTGATTGTAGCGCTGTGTGGATTTGATACGGCCTCAGCGAGGCTAATAGAGGAACAGAATGCCACCGAAGGGGTCACGTTTTTTTCTTGCAGTATGACAGAAAAGGATGCCTGTTTCCGCCTTCATAAGGGCTCATTGGCTGTACCTGGCCATGGGCTGTTGTGAAACACCCAGAGTGATGCATGGTCGAGGAGACGTAGGCCCCTTTTGAGTGTACGTGTGCACACACATTTGTAATTGTGTATCTCCTAGTGGCTCTCCTATGGATAAACTCGTCCTTGCCGTAGGAATGCTTCGGACTGTAAACAAGAGAGCCAGACCACCTCAAACTAATTTGAGCAGGAAATCACTTTGCAACGTTAATTGGCCAATAATACCTGAATAATACTTTAATATATAGAAGACCACAATTGGGCAATTGTTGTGGTTCGGCCTCGCCCCTCTGAGTCGTTCTCTCCCTCTACGAGAGCAAGCAACCCTGGGCGGTGGAGGTACGTCACAAGTTGACATTTCTGTTATCTGCGCGTACGTGCATGGCCTACCCATATCGGAACTTGTGAGGCCACGTAGGCTCAGTGTGCCGCCAGCCCGGCACCAACTTGCCGCGGCTTCGTGGCGATGATGCCGCGATGTCTCCTGCTTGTTGCATGCATGCTGCACGCAGGGACAGCGGCGCCGTGCGAGTGAGCGAGGAGGCGAGCACCACGGCCCGTGCACTCGCGGATGTCCCTGCCGCCAGCCTGTATGGAGCGGCGCTGCGCCTGCCGCAGCCCGTGCAGCCGGGCAGCACACAGGTGCCGCCCCTTGCGCTCGCTCCATCTGCCCCCTCCGTCTCCCTCCAGCACCGGCTTCCATGCAGCCTTCACCAGCGGCAACATTCAAAGCCGCACCGGCATCTCCACCTCAATAATTCGCTCACTTACACGATCCCACCGGTGTCTCCACCTCACTCACTCACTTACACGATCCCACCAACATCTCCACCTCACTCACTCATTTACACGATCCCACCGGCGTCTCCACCCCACTCACTCACTCACACGATCCCACCAACGTCTCCACCTCACTCACTCACTTACACGATCCCACCAACGTCTCCACCTCACTCAATCATTTACACGATACCACCGGCGTTTCCACCACACTCACTTACACGATCCCACCAACGTCTCCACCTCGCTCAATCATTTACACAATACCACCGGCGTCTCTACCTCACTCACTCACTTACACGATCGCACCGGCGTTTCCACCCTACTCACTCACTCAGATTGTAAATGTTATGGATTCGCTCTCCAACACACCGGTGTGCTGTACGAGTTACGAATTGGCATGTTCTGTTTACGTGACAAACCTTACTAATTGGTTGTGTCGGGTGATGGCAGGTTTAACGACACATTTATATTTACGTGATCTAACCCAAAAAAAACAATATTATAGTAGCAGTCACTCAAGGTGTCCTTGAAAATAATTGGGCTTAGGCCAATAATACATCCCAGTAGCAGTCTCCATGCGAACGCCACCACAAGAAGCCTGGCGGCGCGTAGCCTCTCCTATTCCTGTGCTCCCCACACAGGCCGCGGAGCTCTTCCCCTGGAGGTCATTCCTGAACACAGAGGGGCCCTACCCGGGGATGATCGGCCAGCTGTGGCAGACGCAACATGGCCTGCAGGTCAGTGACGCTCGACGGGCACGGGCCAGAGGAAACCACCGCCATCAAATCTCTTTTTCCTCCAGAGTCCATTTCACGTGCCCCTTTATCCGTTTGTCTTCACATCCAGCTGCGTCTGTGCGGACTGACGGACAGCGGGCGTCGGGCCCTCAACGGTGAGATGCTCGGCGTCTCACTGCTCTTGGAGGACGTCCTGCAGACAGCGGCCGCCGGCGGGGCCGCGTCTGTCGTGGCCCCGCCGGCAGAACGTGCTCCTCATGGCAGCGGTGATGACGACGACGACAACGATGGGGGAGGGACGCTGCTGGCCCCACCCCTCCCCGGCACGCCGCGGGCCGACCCGCTGTCGACCCTTGCGCTGCTCGAAGCGTTCCTGCTACTGTGCAAGCGGCTAGAGCTCCTCAAGGCGGAGTGGGGGCGCCAGCGGCCAGGAGTGAGCGACGCTGCCGGGCTTGGCAAGGCGTACAGGTGAGACGCGCCGGCCGGTGCCGACGTGCCGCGGTTCACTGGTTACGGTGGTTCTCGCGGGGGGAATCGCGCCATAGAGCATGCCGCTCGCTGCTGGATATCCGCTACGCGCTCGGTGACAGGCGAGCAGCGTCACGTCCAGGTGGTTCGTGAGCCAGGCGGTTGCGTCGGGCATGGCGCAGTGGTGAATCATCGCTGTGGTGATGCCTCCTCCTTCATGTTTGTGAATTTGGCGTCGGCGTTGCACGTCCCATGGTTCTGTTCTGGGAAGTGACCACAGTCTGCGCACACTGCCTGAGGGTTTCTAATTTCCCTTTTGTGCATTATCATCAAGTATCCGCATGTACAATTTGAGTTTTTTTTGCTCTTAATCAACATCAGCCATATGAAGAAGAACAATACCCAAATAAATAATCACACACAGAGTGGAATTCATAGCCCATGCGTCGTGTAATTCCGTGCAATACATGTCGTTTACACCTTGCACAAACTACAAGCATCAAGGAGTAGCCGAGTGAGTCTTGAACTTCGTCTTGATCACGTCTTGCGCACAGTACGCGTTTGTCTCATATCAGGGAATCACCCCGTTCAGACACTCTGAACCTCCTTCTATCCCTGCCCTTACTCATCCCGTGACTCTCCACCAATCCCATGTATTTCTCCTAACGGTCTCCCAACCGACCCCTCGTTTTGAATTTGAATGATCTCCACCTTCAAGTCCGATTGGGCGTGTGCCCTACATCGTCAGCTGGGACAGCATTTCGCCAATGAGAGTTGGGCTCGTTATTAGAACTCACGAGGTGCCGTTATACCCAGTGAGGTCACGTAACTTTATTTATTTATTTATTTCCTGATAGGGTTCATCTCTCGGCATTCCTTACACAAGCAAACAAATATGGCGCTGTTGGCTGCGGTCTGAGCGCTGAAGCGCTGACGAGTAGCGTGCGGTCGCTGCCGCCAGGGTGGAGATCCTGGCCCCGGCGCTGAAGGCCGTCGCGTGCCGCATGGGACTAGATGTGCCGGGGGAGGCTCGGCTGGAGGAGGCCATGGCGGCCCCAGCGGGGGCTTCCGAGGTGGACGTCCGCATGGCGCAGGTGAGGGCCTCCACTCTCACCGCACTGCACACTCACCGCACCCTACACTCACCGCACCATACACTCACCGCACTCCACTCTCACCGCACTCCACGCTCACCGCACCCCACTCTCACCGCACCCCACACTCACCGCACTCCACGCTTACCACACTCTACACTCACCGCACCCACTCTCACCACACTCTACACTCACCGCACCTCACTTTCACCGCACCCCACTCTCACCGCACCCCACATTCACTGCACTCTACACTCACCGCACCCCACGCTCACCGCACCCCACGCTCACCGCACCCCACGCTCACCGCACCCCAAGCTCAACGCACCAAACGCTCACTGCACCAAACGCTCACCGCACTCCATGCTCACCGCACCCCCACACTCACCGCACCCCACGCTCACCGGACCCCATGCTCCCCGCACCCCACGCTCACCGCACCAAACGCTCACCGCACCCCACGCTCACCGCACCCCCCGCTCACCGCACCCCAAGCTCAACACACCAAACGCTCACCGCACCAAACGCTCACCGCACCCCATGCTCACCGCATCCCACTCTCACCGCACCCCACGCTCACCGCACCCCAAGCTCACCGCACCCCAAGCTCACCGCACCCCACTCACCGCATCCCACTCTCACCGCACCCCACTCTCACCGCACCCCACGCTCACCGCACCCCACACTCACGGGACCCCGCCGCTCACCGAACCAAACGCTCACCGCACCCCACGCTCACCGCACCCCAAGCTCAACGCACCAAATGCTCACCGCACCAAACGCTCACTGCACTCCATGCTCCCCGCACCCCCACACTCACCGTACCCCACGCTCACCGCACCCCACACTCACCGGACTCCATGCTCACCGCACTCCATGTTCCTCGCACCCCACGCTCACCGCACCAAACGCTCACCGCACCCCACGCTCACCGCACCCCCCACTCACCGCACCCCAAGCTCAACACACCAAACGCTCACCGCACCAAACGCTCACCACACCCCACGCTCACCGCATCCCACTCTCACCGCACCCCACGCTCACCGCACCCGCCGCTCACCGCACTCCAAGCTCACCGGACCCCGTGCTCTCCGCACTCCATGCTCACCGCACCCCGCCGCTCACCGCACCAAATGCTCACCGCAACCCCACGCTCACCGCACCCCACTCTCACCGCACCTCACACTCACCGCACTCTACGCTCACCACACCCCACACTCACCGCACCCCACTCTCACCGCACCTCACACTCACCGCACTCTACGCTCACCACACCCCACACTCACCGCACCGCACCTCACACTCACCGCACTCTACGCTCACCACACCCCACACTCACCGCACCCCACACTCACCGCACCCCAAGCTCAACGCACCAAACGCTCACCGCACCCCACGCTCACCGCACCCCCCGCTCACTGCACTAAACGCTCACCGCACCCCCACGCTCACCGCACCCCACTCTCACCGCACCCCACACTCACCACACCCCACACTCACCCCACCCCACACTCACCGCACCCCAAGCTCAACGCACCAAATGCTCACCGCACCAAACGCTCACCACACCCCATGCTCACCGCACCCCACGCTCATCGCACTCCACGCTCACTGCACTCCACGCTCACCGCACCCCACACTCACCGCACCCCAAGCTCAACGCACCAAACGCTCACAGCACCAAACGCTCACCACACCTCATGCTCACCGCACCCCACGCTCACCGCACCCCCACGCTCACCGCACCACATTCTCACCGCACCCCACGCTCACCGCACCCCCATGCTCACCGCACCCCAAGCTCAACGCACCAAACGCTCACCGCACCAAACGCTCACCGCACCCCATGCTCACCGCATCCCACTCTCACCGCACCCCACGCACACCGCACCCCACTCTCACCGCACCCCATGCTCACCGCATCCCACTCTCACCGCACCCCACGCACACCGCACCCCCCGCTCACCGCACCCCAAGCTCACCGCATCCCACTCTCACTGCACCCCATGCTCACCGCACCCCACGCACACCGCACCCCCCGCTCACCGCACCAAATGCTCACCGCACCCCCACGCTCACCGCACCCCACTCTCACCGCACCTCACACTCACCGCACTCTACGCTCACCGCACCCCACGCTCACCGCACCCCACGCTCACCGCACCCCACACTCACCGCACCCCAAGCTCAACGCACCAAATGCTCACCGCACCCCACGCTCACCGCACCCCCCGCTCACCGCACTAAACGCTCACCGCACCCCCACGCTCACCGCACCCCACTCTCACCGCACCCCACACTCACCACACTCTACGCTCACCGCACCCCACGCTCACCGCACCCCACGCTCACCCCACCCCACACTCACCGCACCCCAAGCTCAACGCACCAAATGCTCACCGCAACAAACGCTCACCACACCCCACGCTCACCGCACCCCACGCTCATCGCACTCCACGCTCACCGCACTCCACGCTCACCGCACCCCACACTCACCGCACCCCAAGCTCAACGCACCAAACGCTCACAGCACCAAACGCTCACCACACCCCATGCTCACCGCACCCCACGCTCACCGCACCCCCACGCTCACCGCACCACATTCTCACCGCACCCCACGCTCACCGCACCCCCATGCTCACCGCACCCCAAGCTCAACGCACCAAACGCTCACCGCACCAAACGCTCACCGCACCCCATGCTCACCGCATCCCACTCTCACCGCACCCCACGCTCACCGCACCCAAGCTCACCGCATCCCACTCTCACCGCACCCCATGCTCACCGCACTCCATGCTCACCGCATCCCACTCTCACCGCACCCCACGCTCACCGCACCCCCATGCTCACCGCACCCCAAGCTCAACGCACCAAACGCTCACCGCACCAAACGCTCACCGCACCCCATGCTCACCGCATCCCACTCTCACCGCACCCCACGCTCACCGCACCCAAGCTCACCGCATCCCACTCTCACCGCACCCCATGCTCACCGCACCCCATGCTCACCGCATCCCACTCTCACCGCACCCCAAGCTCACCGCACCCCCCGCTCACTGCACCCCAAGCTCACCGCACCCCACGCTCACCGCACCCCAAGTTCACCGCACCCCACGCTCACCCCACCCCACACTCACCGCACCCCACGCTCACCGCACCCCCGCTCACCGCACCCCACGCTCACCGCACCCCACGCTCACCGCACCCCACGCTCACCCCACCCCACACTCACCGCACCCCAAGCTCAACGCACCAAATGCTCACCGCACCAAACGCTCACCACACCCCACGCTCACCACACCCCACGCTCACCGCACCCCACGCTCATCGCACTCCACGCTCACCGCACTCCACGCTCACCGCACCCCACGCTCACCCCACCCCACACTCACCGCACCCCACGCTCACCGCACCCCCGCTCACCGCACCCCACGCTCACCGCACCCCACGCTCACCGCACCCCACGCTCACCCCACCCCACACTCACCGCACCCCAAGCTCAACGCACCAAATGCTCACCGCACCAAACGCTCACCACACCCCACGCTCACCGCACCCCACGCTCATCGCACTCCACGCTCACCGCACTCCACGCTCACCGCACCCCACACTCACCGCACCCCAAGCTCAACGCACCAAACGCTCACAGCACCAAACGCTCACCACACCCCATGCTCACCGCACCCCACGCTCACCGCACCCCCACGCTCACCGCACCACATTCTCACCGCACCCCACGCTCACCGCACCCCCATGCTCACCGCACCCCAAGCTCAACGCACCAAACGCTCACCGCACCAAACGCTCACCGCACCCCATGCTCACCGCATCCCACTCTCACCGCACCCCACGCTCACCGCACCCAAGCTCACCGCATCCCACTCTCACCGCACCCCATGCTCACCGCACCCCATGCTCACCGCATCCCACTCTCACCGCACCCCACGCTCACCGCACCCCCATGCTCACCGCACCCCAAGCTCAACGCACCAAACGCTCACCGCACCAAACGCTCACCGCACCCCATGCTCACCGCATCCCACTCTCACCGCACCCCACGCTCACCGCACCCAAGCTCACCGCATCCCACTCTCACCGCACCCCATGCTCACCGCACCCCATGCTCACCGCATCCCACTCTCACCGCACCCCAAGCTCACCGCACCCCCCGCTCACCGCACCCCAAGCTCACCGCACCCCACGCTCACCGCACCCCCGCTCACCGCACCCCACGCTCACCGCACCCCACGTTCACCGCACCCCAAGCTCACCGCACCCCACTCTCACCGCATCCCACTCTCACCGCACCCCACGCTCACCGCACCACACACTCACCGCACCCCACGCTCACCGCACCCCACGCTCACCGCACCCCCATTATCACCGCATCCCACTCTCACCGCACCCCACGCACACCGCACCCCACGCTCACCGCACCCCAAGCTCACCGCACCCAAAGCTCACCACACCCCAAGCTCACCGCACCCCAAGCTCACCGCACCCCACGCTCACCACACCCCATGCTCACCGCACCCCCCGCTCACCGCACCCCACACTCACCGCACCCCCCGCTCACCGCACCCCACGCTCACCGCACCTCCATGCTCACCGCACCCCAAGCTCAACGCACCAAACGCTCACCGCACCAAACGCTCACCGCACCCCATGCTCACCGCATCCCACTCTCACCGCACCCCACGCACACCGCACCCCCCGCTCACCGCACCCCAAGCTCACCGCATCCCACTCTCACCGCACCCCATGCTCACCGCACCCCATGCTCACCGCATCCCACTCTCACCGCACCCCATGCTCACCGCACCCCCCGCTCACCGCACCCCAAGCTCACCGCACCCCCCGCTCACCGCACCCCAAGCTCACCGCACCCCACGCTCACCGCACCCCCCTGCTCACCGCACCCCAAGCTCACCGTACCCCAAGCTCACCGCACCCCAAGCTCACCCCACCCCAAGCTCACCGCACCCCCCGCTCACCGCACCCCACGCTCACCGCACCCCAAGCTCACCGCACCCCAAGCTCACCGCACCCCACTCTCACCGCATCCCACTCTCACCGCACCCCACGCTCACCGCACCCCGCTGCTCACCGAACCAAACGCTCACCGCACCCCACACTCACCGCACCCCACGCTCACCGCATCCCCACGCTCACCGCACCTCATTCTCACCGCACCCCCACGCTCACCGCACCTCATTCTCACCGCACCCCACGCTCATCGCACTCCACGCTCACCGCACCCCACACTCACCGCACCCCCTGCTCACCGCACCCCAAGCTCACCGGATCCCATGCTCACCGCACCCCACACTCACCGCACTCCCCGCTCACCGCACCCCACACTCACCGCACCCCAAGCTCAACGCACCAAACGCTCACCGCACCAAACGCTAACCGCACCTCAAGCTCACCGCACCCCACTCTCACCGCATCCCACTCTCACCGCACCCCACTCTCACCGCACCCCATGCTCACCGCACCCCACGCTCACCGCACCCCACCGCTCACCGAACCAAACGCTCACCGCACCCCACACTCATCGCACCCCACGCTCACCGCACCCCACGCTCACCGCACCCCACACTCACCGCACCCCAAGCTCAACGCACCAAACGCTCACCACACCAAACGCTCACCACACCCCATGCTCACCGCACCCCACGCTCATCGCACTCCACGCTCACCGCACCCCAAGCTCAACGCACCAAACGCTCACCGCACCAAACGCTCACCGCACCCCATGCTCACCGCACCCCACGCTCATCGCACCCCACACTCACCGCACCCAAAGCTCAACGCACCAAACGCTCACCGCACCAAACGCTCACCACACCCCATGCTCACCGCACCCCATGCTCATCGCACTCCACGCTCACCGCACCCCAAGCTCCACGCACCAAACGCTCACCGCACCAAACGCCCACCACACCCCACGCTCACCGCACCCCCATGCTCACCGCACCCCAAGCTCAACACACCAAAGGCTCACCGCACCCACGCACACCGCACCCCACGCTCACCGCACCCCACGCTCACCACACCCCAAGCTCACCGCACCCCATGCTCACCGCACCCCAAGCTCACCGCACCCCACGCTCACCGCACCCCAAGCTCACCGCACCCAAAGCTCACCGCACCCCAATCTCACCGCACCCCAAGCTCACTGCACCCCACACTCACCGCACCCCACGCTCGCCGCACCCCAAGCTCAACGCACCAAACGCTCACCGCACCAAACGCTCACCACATCCCATGCTCACCGCACCCCACGCTCATCGCACTCCACGCTCACCGCACCCCACACTCACCGCACCCCAAGCTCAACGCACCACACGCTCACCGCACCAAACACCCACCACACCCCACGCTCACCGCACCCCCATGCTCACCGCACCCCAAGCTCAACACACCAAATGCTCACCGCACCAAACGCTCACCGCACCCCATGCTCACCGCATCCCATTCTCACCGCACCCACGCACACCGCACCCCACGCTCACCGCACCCCACGCTCACCGCACCCCACGCTCACCGCACCCCAAGCTCACCGCACCCAAAGCTCACCGCACCCCAATCTCACCGCACCCCAAGCTCACTGCACCCCACACTCACAGCACCCCACGCTCACCGCACCCCAAGCTCAACGCACCAAACGCTCACCGCACCAAACGCTCACCACATCCCATGCTCACCGCACCCCACGCTCATCGCACTCCACGCTCACCGCACCCCACACTCGCCGCACCCCAAGCTCAACGCACCACACGCTCACCGCACCAAACGCTCACCACATCCCATGCTCACCGCAACCCACGCTTACCGCACCCCCACGCTCACCGCACCCCAAGCTCACCGCACCGCACACTCACTGCACCCCACACTCACCGCACCCCAAGATCAACGCACCAAACGCTCACTGCACCAAACGCTCACCACATCCCATGCTCACCGCACCCCATGCTCACCGCACCCCCGCGCTCACCGCACCCCCACACTCACTGCACCCCACACTCACCGCACCCCAAGCTCAACGCACCAAACGCTCACCGCACCAAACGCTCACCGCACCCCATGCTCACCGCATCCCACTCTCACCGCACCCCATGCACACCGCACCAAACGCTCACCGCACCCCCACGCTCACCGCACCCCACTCTCACCGCACCCACACTTACCGCACTCTACACTCACCGCACCCCACGCTCACCGCACCCCACGCTCACCGCACCCCACACTCACCGCACCCCACACTCACCGCACCCCAAGCTCAACGCACCAAACGCTCACCGCACCAAACGCTCACCGCACCCCATGCTCACCGCACCCCACGCTCATCGCACCCCACACTCACCGCACCCAAAGCTCAACGCACCAAACGCTCACCGCACCAAACGCTCACCACACCCCATGCTCACCGCACCCCATGCTCATCGCACTCCACGCTCACCGCACCCCAAGCTCCACGCACCAAACGCTCACCGCACCAAACGCCCACCACACCCCACGCTCACCGCACCCCCATGCTCACCGCACCCCAAGCTCAACACACCAAAGGCTCACCGCACCCACGCACACCGCACCCCACGCTCACCGCACCCCACGCTCACCACACCCCAAGCTCACCGCACCCCATGCTCACCGCACCCCAAGCTCACCGCACCCCACGCTCACCGCACCCCAAGCTCACCGCACCCAAAGCTCACCGCACCCCAATCTCACCGCACCCCAAGCTCACTGCACCCCACACTCACCGCACCCCACGCTCACCGCACCCCAAGCTCAACGCACCAAACGCTCACCGCACCAAACGCTCACCACATCCCATGCTCACCGCACCCCACGCTCATCGCACTCCACGCTCACCGCACCCCACACTCACCGCACCCCAAGCTCAACGCACCAAACACCCACCACACCCCACGCTCACCGCACCCCCATGCTCACCGCACCCCAAGCTCAACACACCAAATGCTCACCGCACCAAACGCTCACCGCACCCCATGCTCACCGCATCCCATTCTCACCGCACCCACGCACACCGCACCCCACGCTCACCGCACCCCACGCTCACCGCACCCCACGCTCACCGCACCCCAAGCTCACCGCACCCAAAGCTCACCGCACCCCAATCTCACCGCACCCCAAGCTCACTGCACCCCACACTCACAGCACCCCACGCTCACCGCACCCCAAGCTCAACGCACCAAACGCTCACCGCACCAAACGCTCACCACATCCCATGCTCACCGCACCCCACGCTCATCGCACTCCACGCTCACCGCACCCCACACTCGCCGCACCCCAATCTCACCGCACCCCAAGCTCACTGCACCCCACACTCACCGCACTCCACGCTCACCGCACCCCAAGCTCAACGCACCAAACGCTCACCGCACCAAACGCTCACCACATCCCATGCTCACCGCACCCCACGCTCATCGCACTCCACGCTCACCGCACCCCACACTCACCGCACCCCAAGCTCAACGCACCAAACACCCACCACACCCCACGCTCACCGCACCCCCATGCTCACCGCACCCCAAGCTCAACACACCAAATGCTCACCGCACCAAACGCTCACCGCACCCCATGCTCACCGCATCCCATTCTCACCGCACCCACGCACACCGCACCCCACGCTCACCGCACCCCACGCTCACCGCACCCCACGCTCACCGCACCCCAAGCTCACCGCACCCAAAGCTCACCGCACCCCAATCTCACCGCACCCCAAGCTCACTGCACCCCACACTCACAGCACCCCACGCTCACCGCACCCCAAGCTCAACGCACCAAACGCTCACCGCACCAAACGCTCACCACATCCCATGCTCACCGCACCCCACGCTCATCGCACTCCACGCTCACCGCACCCCACACTCGCCGCACCCCAAGCTCAACGCACCACACGCTCACCGCACCAAACGCTCACCACATCCCATGCTCACCGCAACCCACGCTTACCGCACCCCCACGCTCACCGCACCCCAAGCTCACCGCACCGCACACTCACTGCACCCCACACTCACCGCACCACAAGATCAACGCACCATACGCTCACTGCACCAAACGCTCACCACATCCCATGCTCACCGCACCCCATGCTCACCGCACCCCCGCGCTCACCGCACCCCCACACTCACTGCACCCCACACTCACCGCACCCCAAGCTCAACGCACCAAACGCTCACCGCACCAAACGCTCACCGCACCCCATGCTCACCGCATCCCACTCTCACCGCACCCCATGCACACCGCACCAAACGCTCACCGCACCCCCACGCTCACCGCACCCCACTCTCACCGCACCCACACTTACCGCACTCTACACTCACCGCACCCCACGCTCACCGCACCCCACGCTCACCGCACCCCACACTCACCGCACCCCACACTCACCGCACCCCAAGCTCAACGCACCAAACGCTCACTGCACCAAACGCTCACCGCACCCCACTCTCACCGCATCCCACTCTCACCGCACCCCACTCTCACCGCACCCCACGCTCACCGCACCCCGCCGCTCACCGCACCCCGCCGCTCACCGAACCAAACGCTCACCGCACCCCACGCTCACCGCACCCCCCGCTCACCGCACCAAACGCTCACCGCACCCCCACGCTCACCGCACCCCACGCTCACCGCACCCCACATTCACCGCACCCCACACTCACCGCACCCCAAGCTCAACGCACCAAACGCTCACCGCACCAAACTCTCACCACACCCCATGCTCACCGCACCCCACACTCACCGCACCCCAAGCTCAATGCACCAAAGGCTCACCGCACCAAACGCTCACCACACCCCATGCTCACCGCACCCCACGCTCATCGCACTCCACGCTCACCGCACCCCACACTCACCGCACCCCAAGCTCAACGCACCAAACGCTCACCGCACCAAACACTCACCGCACCAAACGCTCACCGCACCCCATGCTCACCGCACCCCACGCTCACCGCACCCCCACGCTCACCGCACCCCACTCTCACCGCACCCCACGCTCACCGCACCCCGCCGCTCACCGCACCCCGCCGCTCACCGAACCAAACGCTCACCGCACCCCACGCTCACCGCACCCCCCGCTCACCGCACCAAACGCTCACCGCACCCCCACGCTCACCGCACCCCACGCTCACCGCACCCCACATTCACCGCACCCCACACTCACCGCACCCCAAGCTCAACGCACCAAATGCTCACCGCACCAAACTCTCACCACACCCCATGCTCACCGCACCCCACACTCACCGCACCCCAAGCTCAACGCACCAAACGCTCACCGCACCAAACGCTCACCACACCCCATGCTCACCGCACCCCACGCTCATCGCACTCCACGCTCACCGCACCAAACGCTCACCGCACCAAACACTCACCGCACCCCAAGCTCAACGCACCAAACGCTCACCGCACCAAACACTCACCGCACCAAACGCTCACCGCACCCCATGCTCACCGCACCCCACGCTCACCGCACCCCCACGCTCACCGCACCCCATTCTCACCGCACCCCAAGCTCAACGCACCAAATGCTCACCGCACCAAACGCTCACCGCACCCCATGCTCACCGCATCCCACTCTCACCGCACCCCACGCTCACCGCACCCCACGCTCACCGCACCCCAAGCTCACCGCCCCCACGCTCACCGCACCATAAGCTCACCGCACCCAAAGCTCACCACACCCCCCGCTCACCACACCCCAAGCTCACCGCACCCCAAGCTCACCGCACCCCAAGCTCATCGCACTCCACGCTCACCGCACCCCACGCTCACCGCACCCCACACTCACCGCACCCCAAGCTTAACGCACCAAACGCTCACCGCACCAAACCTCACCGCACCCCATGCTCACCGCGCCCCACGCTCACCGCACCCCCACGCTCACTGCACCCCATTCTCACCGCACCCCAAGCTCACCGCACCCCAAGCTCACCGCACCCCAAGCTCACCGCACCCCAAGCTCATCGCACTCCACGCTCACCGCACCCCACGCTCACCGCACCCCACACTCACCGCACCCCAAGCTTAACGCACCAAACGCTCACCGCACCAAACCTCACCGCACCCTATGCTCACCGCGCCCCACGCTCACCGCACCCCCACGCTCACTGCACCCCATTCTCACCGCACCCCATGCTCACCGCATCCCATTCTCACCGCACCCACGCACACCGCACCCCACGCTCACCGCACCCCACGCTCACCGCACCCCACGCTCACCGCACCCCAAGCTCACCGCACCCAAAGTTCACCGCACCCCAATCTCACCGCACCCCAAGCTCACTGCACCCCACACTCACAGCACCCCACGCTCACCGCACCCCAAGCTCAACGCACCAAACGCTCCCGCACCAAACGCTCACCACATCCCATGCTCACCGCAACCCACGCTTACCGCACCCCCACGCTCACCGCACCCCAAGCTCAACGCACCAAACGCTCACCACATCCCATGCTCACCGCACCCCACGCTCATCGCACTCCACGCTCACCGCACCCCACACTCACTGCACCCCAAGCTCAACGCACCACACGCTCACCGCACCAAACGCTCACCACATCCCATGCTCACCGCAACCCACGCTTACCGCACCCCCACGCTCACCGCACCCCAAGCTCACCGCACCGCACACTCACTGCACCCCACACTCACCGCACCCCAAGATCAACGCACCAAACGCTCACTGCACCAAACGCTCACCACATCCCATGCTCACCGCACCCCATGCTCACCGCACCCCCGCACTCACCGCAACCCCACACTCACTGCACCCCACACTCACCGCACCCCAAGCTCAACGCACCAAACGCTCACCGCACCAAACGCTCACCGCACCCCATGCTCACCGCATCCCACTCTCACCGCACCCCATGCACACCGCACCAAACGCTCACCGCACCCCCACGCTCACCGCACCCCACTCTCACCGCACCCACACTTACCGCACTCTACACTCACCGCACCCCACGCTCACCGCACCCCACGCTCACCGCACCCCACACTCACCGCACCCCACACTCACCGCACCCCAAGCTCAACGCACCAAACGCTCACCGCACCAAACGCTCACCGCACCCCACTCTCACCGCATCCCACTCTCACCGCACCCCACTCTCACCGCACCCCTCGCTCACCGCACCCCGCCGCTCACCGCACCCCGCCGCTCACTGAACCAAACGCTCACCGCACCCCACGCTCACCGCACCCCCCGCTCACCGCACCAAACGCTCACCGCACCCCCACGCTCACCGCACCCCACGCTCACCGCACCCCACATTCACCGCACCCCACACTCACCGCACCCCAAGCTCAACGCACCAAACGCTCACCGCACCAAACTCTCACCACACCCCATGCTCACCGCACCCCACACTCACCGCACCCCAAGCTCAATGCACCAAACGCTCACCGCACCAAATGCTCACCACACCCCATGCTCACCGCACCCCACGCTCATCGCACTCCACGCTCACCGCACCCCACACTCACCGCACCCCAAGCTCAACGCACCAAACGCTCACCGCACCAAACACTCACCGCACCAAACGCTCACTGCACCCCATGCTCACCGCACCCCACGCTCACCGCACCCCCACGCTCACCGCACCCCACTCTCACCGCACCCCACGTTCACCGCACCCCGCCTCTCACCGCACCCCGCCGCTCACCGAACCAAATGCTCACCGCACCCCACGCTCACCGCACCCCACACTCACCGCACCCCAAGCTCAACGCACCAAACGCTCACCGCACCAAACGCTCACCACACCCCATGCTCACCGCACCCCACGCTCATTGCACTCCACGCTCACCGCACCAAACGCTCACCGCACCAAACACTCACCGCACCCCAAGCTCAACGCACCAAACGCTCACCGCACCAAACACTCACCGCACCAAACGCTCACCGCACCCCATGCTCACCGCACCCACGCTCACCGCACCCCCACGCTCACCGCACCCCATTCTCACCGCACCCCAAGCTCAACGCACCAAATGCTCACCGCACCAAACGCTCACCGCACCCCATGCTCACCGCATCCCACTCTCACCGCACCCCACGCTCACTGCACCCCACGCTCACCGCACCCCAAGCTCACCGCCCCCACGCTCACCGCACCCCAAGCTCACCGCACCCAAAGCTCACCACACCCCCCGCTCACCGCACCCCAAGCTCACCGCACCCCAAGCTCACCGCACCCCAAGCTCATCGCACTCCACGCTCACCGCACCCCACGCTCACCGCACCCCACACTCACCGCACCCCAAGCTTAACGCACCAAACGCTCACCGCACCAAACCTCACCGCACCCCATGCTCACCGCGCCCCACGCTCACCGCACCCCCACGCTCACTGCACCCCATTCTCACCGCACCCCATGCTCACTGCATCCCCATGCTTAACGCACCAAACGCTCACCGCACCAAACGCTCACCGCACCCCATGCTCACCGCATCCCTCTCACCGCACCCCACGCACACCACACCCCACGCTCACCGCACCCCACGCTCACCGCACCCCAAGCTCACCGCACCCCACACTCACCGCACCCCACGCTCACCGCACCCCACGCTCACCGCACCCCACGCTCACCGCACCCCACGCTCACCGCACCCCACGCTCACCGCACCCCACGCTCACCGCACCCCACGCTCACCGCACCCCACGCTCACCGCACCCCACACTCACCGCACCCCAAGCTCACCGTACCAAATGCTCACCGCACACCAAACGCTCACCGCACCCCAAGCTCACCGCACCCCCCGCTCACCGCACCCCAAGCTCACCGCACCCCAAGTTCACCGCACTCCACTCTCACCGCACTGCACACTCACCGCACCCTACACTCACCGCACCATACACTCACCGCACTACACTCTCACCGCACTCCACGCTCACCGCACCTCACTCTCACCGCACCCACACTCACCGCACTCCACGCTTACCACACTCTACACTCACCGCACCCACTCTCACCACACTCTACACTCACCGCACCTCACTTTCACCGCACCCCACTCTCACCGCACCCCACATTCACTGCACTCTACACTCACCGCACCCCACGCTCACCGCACCCCACTCTCACCGCACCCCACGCTCACCGCACCCCACGCTCACCGCACCCCAAGCTCAACGCACCAAACGCTCACCGCACCAAACGCTCACCGCACTCCATGCTCACCGCACCCCCACACTCACCGCACCCCACGCTCACCGCACCCCATGCTCACCGGACCCCATGCTCACCGCACTCCATCCTCCCCGCACCCCATGCTCACCGCACCAAACGCTCACCGCACCCCACGCTCACCGCACCCCCCGCTCACCGCACCCCAAGTTCAACACACCAAATGCTCACCGCACCAAACGCTCACCACACCCCATGCTCACCGCATCCCACTCTCACCGCACCTTACGCTCACCACACCCCAAGCTCACTGCACCCCAAGCTCACCGCACCCCACTCTCACCGCATCCCACTCTCACCGCACCCCACTCTCACCGCATCCCACTCTCACCGCACCCCACTCTCACCGCACCCCACGCTCACCGCACCCCACGCTCACCGCACCCCACGCTCACCGCACCCCAAGCTCAACGCACCAAACGCTCACCGCACCAAATGCTCACCGCACTCCATGCTCACCGCACCCCCACACTCACCGCACCCCACGCTCACTGCACCCCACGCTCACCGGACCCCATGCTCACCGCACTCCATGCTCCCCGCACCCCACGCTCACTGCACCAAACGCTCACCGAACCCCACGCTCACCGCACCCCCCGCTCACCGCACCCCAAGCTCAACACACCAAACGCTCACCGCACCAAACGCTCACCGCACCCCACGCTCACCGCATCCCACTCTCACCGCACCCCATGCTCACCGCACCCCAAGCTCACCGGACCCCATGCTCACCGCACTCCATGCTCACCGCACCCCACCGCTCACCGCACCCCGCCGCTCACCGCACCAAATGCTCACCGCACCCCACGCTCACCGCACCCCCCGCTCACCGCACCCCCCGCTCACCGCACCAAACGTTCACCGCACCCCTACGCTCACCGCACCCCACACTCACCGCACTCTATGCTCACCGCACCCCACGCTCACCGCACCCCACACTCACCGCACCCCACACTCACCGCACCCCAAGCTCAACGCACCAAACGCTCACCGCACCAAACGCTCACCACACCCCATGCTCACCGCACCCCACGCTCATCGCACCCCACGCTCACCGCACCCCACACTCACCGCACCCCAAGCTCAACGCACCAAACGCTCACCGCACCAAACGCTCACCACACCCCATGCTCACCGCACCCCACGCTCATCGCACTCCACGCTCACCGCACCCCACACACACCGCACCCCAAGCTCAACGCACCAAATGCTCACCGCACCCCCACGCTCACCGCACCCCCACGCTCACCGCACCCCATTCTCACCGCACCCCATGCTCACCGCACCCACATGCTCACCGCACCCCAAGCTCAACACACCAAACGCTCACCACACCAAACGCTCACCGCACCCCAAGCTCACCGTACCCCACGCTCACCGTACCCCACGCTCACCGCACCCCAAGCTCACCGCACCCCAAGCTCACCGCACCCCAAGCTCACCGCACCCCCCACTCACCGCACCCCAAGCTCAACACACCAAACGCTCACCGCACCAAACGCTCACCACACCCCACGCTCACCGCACCCCACGCTCACCGCACCCGCTGCTCACCGCACTCCAAGCTCACCGGACCCCGTGCTCTCCGCACTCCATGCTCATCGCACCCCGCCGCTCACCGCACCAAATGCTCACCGCACCCCCACGCTCACCGCACCCCACTCTCACCGCACCTCACACTCACCGCACTCTACGCTCACCGCACCCCACGCTCACCGCACCCCACGCTCACCGCACCCCACGCTCACCACACCCCACACTCACCGCACCCCACACTCACCGCACCCCAAGCTCAACGCACCAAACGCTCACCGCACCCCACGCTCACTGCACCCCCCGCTCACCGCACTAAACGCTCACCGCACCCCACTCTCACCGCACCCCACACTCACCACACTCTACGCTCACCGCACCCCACGCTCACCGCACTAAACGCTCACCGCACCCACTCTCACCGCACCCCACACTCACCACACTCTACGCTCACCCCACCCCACACTCACCGCACCCCAAGCTCAACGCACCAAATGCTCACCGCACCAAACGCTCACCACACCCCATGCTCACCGCACCCCCACACTCACCGCACTCCACGCTCACCGCACCCTACGCTCACCGCACCCCACACTCACCGCACCCCAAGCTCAACGCACCAAACGCTCACAGCACCAAACGCTCACCACACCCCATGCTCACCGCACCCCCACGCTCACCGCACCCCCACGCTCACCGCACCACATTCTCACCGCACCCCACGCTCACCGCACCCCCATGCTCACCGCACCCCAAGCTCAACGCACCAAACGCTCACCGCACCAAACGCTCACCGCACCAAACGCTCACCGCACCCCATGCTCACCGCACCCCACTCTCACCGCACCCCACGCACACCGCACCCCCCGCTCACCGCACCCCAAGCTCACCGCATCCCACTCTCACTGCACCCCATGCTCACCGCACCCCACGCACACCGCACCCCCCGCTCACCGCACCCAAGCTCACCGCATCCCACTCTCACCGCACCCCATGCTCACCGCACCCCATGCTCACCGCATCCCACTCTCACCGCACCCCATGCTCACCGCACCCCCCGCTCACCGCACCAAATGCTCACCGCACCCCCACGCTCACCGCACCCCACTCTCACCGCACCTCACACTCACCGCACTCTACGCTCACCGCAACCCACGCTCACCGCACCCCACGCTCACCGCACCCCACGCTCACCACACCCCACACTCACCGCACCCCACCCTCACCGCACCCCAAGCTCAACGCACCCCACGCTCACCGCACCCCACGCTCACCGCACCCCCCGCTCACCGCACTAAACGCTCACCGCACCCCCACGCTCACCGCACCCCACTCTCACCGCACCCCACACTCACCACACCCCACACTCACCCCACCCCACACTCACCGCACCCCAAGCTCAACGCACCAAATGCTCACCGCACCAAACGCTCACCACACCCCATGCTCACCGCACCCCACGCTCATCGCACTCCACGCTCACCGCACTCCACGCTCACCGCACCCCACACTCACCGCACCCCAAGCTCAACGCACCAAACGCTCACAGCACCAAACGCTCACCGCACCCCACTCTCACCGCACCCCACGCTCACCGCACCCCACGCTCACCCCACTCCACGCTCACCGCACCCCACACTCACCGCACCCCAAGCTCAACGCACCAAACGCTCACAGCACCAAACGCTCACCACACCCCATGCTCACCGCACCCCACGATCACCGCACCCCCACGCTCACCGCACCACATTCTCACCGCACCCCACGCTCACCGCACCCCCATGCTCACCGCACCCCAAGCTCAACGCACCAAACGCTCACCGCACCAAACGCTCACCGCACCCCATGCTCACCGCATCCCACTCTCACCGCACCCCACGCTCACCGCACCCAAGCTCACCGCATCCCACTCTCACCGCACCCCATGCTCACCGCACCCCCCGCTCACCGCACCCCAAGCTCACCGCACCCCCCGCTCACCGCACCCCAAGCTCACCGCACCCCAAGCTCACCGCACCCCAAGCTCACCGCACCCAAGCTCACCGCACCCCCCGCTCACCGCACCCCACGCTCACCGCACCCCAAGTTCACCGCACCCCAAGCTCACCGCACCCCACTCTCACCGCATCCCACTCTCACCGCACCCCACGCTCACCGCACCCCGCCGCTCACCGAACCAAACGCTCACCGCACCCCACACTCACCGCACCCCACGCTCACCGCACCCCCACGCTCACCGCACCTCATTCTCACCGCACCCCACGCTTACCGCACCCCCATTATCACCGCATCCCACTCTCACCGCACCCCACGCACACCGCACCCCACGCTCACCGCACCCCACGCTCACCGCACCCCAAGCTCACTGCACCCAAAGCTCACCGCACCCCAAGCTCACCGCACCCCAAGCTCACCGCACCCCACGCTCACCACACCCCATGCTCACCGCACCCCACGCTCATCGCACCCCACACTCACCGCACCCCCCGCTCACCGCACCCCCACACTCACCGCACCCCACGCTCACTGCACCCCACGCTCACCGGACCCCATGCTCACCGCACTCCATGCTCCCCGCACCCCACGCTCACCGCACCAAACGCTCACCGCACCCCACGCTCACCGCACCCCCTGCTCACCGCACCCCAAGCTCAACGCACCAAACGCTCACCGCACCAAACGCTCACCGCACCCCATGCTCACCGCATCCCACTCTCACCGCACCCCACGCACACCGCACCCCCCGCTCACCGCACCCCAAGCTCACCGCATCCCACTCTCACTGCACCCCATGCTCACCGCACCCCACGCACACCGCACCCCCCGCTCACCGCACCCAAGCTCACCGCATCCCACTCTCACCGCACCCCATGCTCACCGCACCCCATGCTCACCGCATCCCACTCTCACCGCACCCCATGCTCACCGCACCCCCCGCTCACCACACCAAATGCTCACCGCACCCCCACGCTCACCACACCCCACTCTCACCGCACCTCACACTCACCGCACTCTACGCTCACCGCACCCCACGCTCACCGCACCCCACGCTCACCGCACCCCACGCTCACCACACCCCACACTCACCGCACCCCACACTCACCGCACCCCAAGCTCAACGCACCAAACGCTCACCGCACCCCACGCTCACCGCACCCCCCGCTCACCGCACTAAACGCTCACCGCACCCCCACGCTCACCGCACCCCACTCTCACCGCACCCCACACTCACCACACCCCACACTCACCCCACCCCACACTCACCGCACCCCAAGCTCAACGCACCAAATGCTCACCGCACCAAACGCTCACCACACCCCATGCTCACCGCACCCCACGCTCATCGCACTCCACGCTCACCGCACTCCACGCTCACCGCACCCCACACTCACCGCACCCCAAGCTCAACGCACCAAACGCTCACAGCACCAAACGCTCACCGCACCCCACTCTCACCGCACCCCACGCTCACCGCACCCCACGCTCACCCCACCCCACACTCACCGCACCCCACACTCACCGCACCCCATGCTCAACGCACCAAATGCTCACCGCACCAAACGCTCACCACACCCCATGCTCACCGCACCCCACGCTCATCGCACTCCACGCTCACCGCACTCCACGCTCACCGCACCCCACACTCACCGCACCCCAAGCTCAACGCACCAAACGCTCACAGCACCAAACGCTCACCACACCCCATGCTCACCGCACCCCACGATCACCGCACCCCCACGCTCACCGCACCACATTCTCACCGCACCCCACGCTCACCGCACCCCCATGCTCACCGCACCCCACGCTCAACGCACCAAACGCTCACCGCACCAAACGCTCACCGCACCCCATGCTCACCGTATCCCACTCTCACCGCACCCCACGCTCACCGCACCCAAGCTCACCGCATCCCACTCTCACCGCACCCCATGCTCACCGCACCCCCCGCTCACCGCACCCCAAGCTCACCGCACCCCCCCGCTCACCGCACCCCAAGCTCACCGCACCCCCAAGCTCACCGCACCCCAAGCTCACCGCACCCCAAGCTCACCGCACCCCCCGCTCACCGCACCCCCCGCTCACCGCACCCCACGCTCACCGCACCCCAAGTTCACCGCACCCCAAGCTCACCGCACCCCACTCTCACCGCATCCCACTCTCACCGCACCCCACGCTCACCGCACCCCGCCGCTCACCGAACCAAACGCTCACCGCACCCCACACTCACCGCACCCCCACGCTCACCGCACCCCCACGCTCACCGCACCTCATTCTCACCGCACCCCACGCTTACCGCACCCCCATTATCACCGCATCCCACTCTCACGCACCCCACGCACCCGCACCCCACGCTCACCGCACCCCACGCTCACCGCACCCCAAGCTCACTGCACCCAAAGCTCACCGCACCCCAAGCTCACCGCACCCCAAGCTCACCGCACCCCACGCTCACCACACCCCATGCTCACCGCACCCCACGCTCATCGCACTCCACACTCACCGCACCCCCCGCTCACCGCACCCCCACACTCACCGCACCCCACGCTCACTGCACCCCACGCTCACCGGACCCCATGCTCACCGCACTCCATGCTCCCCGCACCCCACGCTCAACGCACCAAACGCTCACCGCACCAAACGCTCACCGCACCCCATGCTCACCGCATCCCACTCTCACCGCACCCCACGCACACCGCACCCCCCGCTCACCGCACCCCAAGCTCACCGCATCCCACTCTCACTGCACCCCATGCTCACCGCACCCCACGCACACCGCACCCCCCGCTCACCGCACCCAAGCTCACCGCATCCCACTCTCACCGCACCCCATGCTCACCGCACCCCACGCTCACCGCACCCCACGCTCACCGCACCCCATGCTCACCGCACCCCCCGCTCACCACACCAAATGCTCACCGCACCCCCACGCTCACCGCACCCCACTCTCACCGCACCTCACACTCACCGCACTCTACGCTCACCGCACCCCACGCTCACCGCACCCCACGCTCACCGCACCTCACGCTCACCACACCCCACACTCACCGCACCCCACACTCACCGCACCCCAAGCTCAACGCACCAAACGCTCACCGCACCCCACGCTCACCGCACCCCCCGCTCACCGCACTAAACGCTCACCGCACCCCCACGCTCACCGCACCCCACTCTCACCGCACCCCACACTCACCACACCCCACACTCACCCCACCCCACACTCACCGCACCCCAAGCTCAACGCACCAAATGCTCACCGCACCAAACGCTCACCACACCCCATGCTCACCGCACCCCACGCTCATCGCACTCCACGCTCACCGCACTCCACGCTCACCGCACCCCACACTCACCGCACCCCAAGCTCAACGCACCAAACGCTCACAGCACCAAACGCTCACCGCACCCCACTCTCACCGCACCCCACGCTCACCGCACCCCACGCTCACCCCACCCCACACTCACCGCACCCCACACTCACCGCACCCCATGCTCAACGCACCAAATGCTCACCGCACCAAACGCTCACCACACCCCATGCTCACCGCACCCCACGCTCATCGCACTCCACGCTCACCGCACTCCACGCTCACCGCACCCCACACTCACCGCACCCCAAGCTCAACGCACCAAACGCTCACAGCACCAAACGCTCACCACACCCCATGCTCACCGCACCCCACGATCACCGCACCCCCACGCTCACCGCACCACATTCTCACCGCACCCCACGCTCACCGCACCCCCATGCTCACCGCACCCCAAGCTCAACGCACCAAACGCTCACCGCACCAAACGCTCACCGCACCAAACGCTCACCGCACCCCATGCTCACCGCATCCCACTCTCACCGCACCCCACGCTCACCGCACCCAAGCTCACCGCATCCCACTCTCACCGCACCCCATGCTCACCGCACCCCCCGCTCACCGCACCCCAAGCTCACCGCACCCCCCGCTCACCGCACCCCAAGCTCACCGCACCCCAAGCTCACCGCACCCCAAGCTCACCGCACCCCAAGCTCACCGCACCCCCCGCTCACCGCACCCCCCGCTCACCGCACCCCACGCTCACCGCACCCCAAGTTCACCGCACCCCAAGCTCACCGCACCCCACTCTCACCGCATCCCACTCTCACCGCACCCCACGCTCACCGCACCCCGCCGCTCACCGAACCAAACGCTCACCGCACCCCACACTCACCGCACCCCACGCTCACCGCACCCCCACGCTCACCGCACCTCATTCTCACCGCACCCCACGCTTACCGCACCCCCATTATCACCGCATCCCACTCTCACCGCACCCCACGCACACCGCACCCCACGCTCACCGCACCCCACGCTCACCGTACCCCAAGCTCACTGCACCCAAAGCTCACCACACCCCAAGCTCACCGCACCCCAAGCTCACCGCACCCCACGCTCACCACACCCCATGCTCACCGCACCCCACGCTCATCGCACTCCACACTCACCGCACCCCCCGCTCACTGCACCCCACGCTCACCGCACCCCCATGCTCACCGCACCCCAAGCTCAACGCACCAAATGCTCACCGCACCAAACGCTCACCGCACCCCATGCTCACCGCATCCCACTCTCACCGCACCCCACGCACACCACACCCCCCGCTCACCGCACCCCAAGCTCACCGCATCCCACTCTCACCGCACCCCATGCTCACCGCACCCCATGCTCACCGCATCCCACTCTCACCGCACCCCATGCTCACCGCACCCCCCGCTCACCGTACCCCAAGCTCACCGCACCCCCCGCTCACCGCACCCCAAGCTCACCGCACCCCACGCTTACCGCACCCCCCTGCTCACCGCACCCCAAGCTCACCGTACCCCAAGCTCACCGCACCCCAAGCTCACCCCACCCCAAGCTCACCGCACCCCCCGCTCACCGCACCCCACGCTCACCTGCACCCCAAGCTCACCGCACCCCAAGCTCACCGCACCCCACTCTCACCGCATCCCACTCTCACCGCACCCCACGCTCACCGCACCCCACGCTCACCGCACCCCCACGCTCACCGCACCACATTCTCACCGCACCCCACGCTCACCGCACCCCCATGCTCACCGCACCCCAAGCTCAACGCACCAAACGCTCACCGCACCAAACGCTCACCGCACCAACGCTCACCGCACCCCATGCTCACCGCATCCCACTCTCACCGCACCCCACGCTCACCGCAACCCAAGCTCACCGCATCCCACTCTCACCGCACCCCATGCTCACCGCACCCCCCGCTCACCGCACCCCACGCTCACCGCACCCCCCGCTCACCGCACCCCAAGCTCACCGCACCCCACGCTCACCGCACCCCAAGCTCACCGCACCCCACGCACACCGCACCCCCCGCTCACCGCACCCCCCGCTCACCGCACCCCACGCTCACCGCACCCCAAGTTCACCGCACCCCAAGCTCACCGCACCCCACTCTCACCGCATCCCACTCTCACCGCACCCCACGCTCACCGCACCCCGCCGCTCACCGAACCAAACGCTCACCGCACCCCACACTCACCGCACCCCACGCTCACCGCACCCCCACGCTCACCGCACCTCATTCTCACCGCACCCCACGCTTACCGCACCCCCCATTATCACCGCATCCCACTCTCACCGCACCCCACGCACACCGCACCCCACGCTCACCGCACCCCACGCTCACCGTACCCCAAGCTCACTGCACCCAAAGCTCACCACACCCCAAGCTCACCGCACCCCAAGCTCACCGCACCCCACGCTCACCACACCCCATGCCTCACCGCACCCCACGCTCATCGCACTCCACACTCACCGCACCCCCCGCTCACTGCACCCCACGCTCACCGCACCCCCATGCTCACCGCACCCCAAGCTCAACGCACCAAATGCTCACCGCACCAAACGCTCACCGCACCCCATGCTCACCGCATCCCACTCTCACCGCACCCCACGCACACCACACCCCCCGCTCACCGCACCCCAAGCTCACCGCATCCCACTCTCACCGCACCCCATGCTCACCGCACCCCATGCTCACCGCATCCCACTCTCACCGCACCCCATGCTCACCGCACCCCCCGCTCACCGTACCCCAAGCTCACCGCACCCCCCGCTCACCGCACCCCAAGCTCACCGCACCCCACGCTTACCGCACCCCCCTGCTCACCGCACCCCAAGCTCACCGTACCCCAAGCTCACCGCACCCCAAGCTCACCCCACCCCAAGCTCACCGCACCCCCCGCTCACCGCACCCCACGCTCACCGCACCCCAAGCTCACCGCACCCCAAGCTCACCGCACCCCACTCTCACCGCATCCCACTCTCACCCGCACCCCACGCTCACCGCACCCCACGCTCACCGCACCCCGCTGCTCACCGAACCAAACGCTCACCGCACCCCACACTCACCGCACCCCACGCTCACCGCACCCCCACGCTCACCGCACTCCACGCACACCGCACCCCACGCTCACCGCACCCCCACGCTCACCGCACCTCATTCTCACCGCACCCCACGCTCATCGCACTCCACGCTCACCGCACCCCACACTCACCGCACCCCCTGCTCACCGCACCCCAAGTTCACCGGATCCCATGCTCACCGCACCCCACACTCACTGCACTCCCCGCTCACCGCACCCCACACTCACCGCACCCCAAGCTCAACGCACCAAACGCTCACCGCACCAAACGCTAACCGCACCTCAAGCTCACCGCACCCCACTCTCACCGCATCCCACTCTCACCGCACCCCCACTCTCACCGCACCCCATGCTCACCGCACCCCACGCTCACCGCACCCCGCCGCTCATCGCACCCCACTCTCACCGCACCCCACGCACACCGCCACCCCACGCTCACCGCACCCCACGCTCACCGCACCCCAAGCTCACTGCACCCAAAGCTCACCGCACCCCAAGCTCACCGCACCCCAAGCTCACCGCACCCCACGCTCACCACACCCCATGCTCACCGCACCCCATGCTCATCGCACTCCACACTCACCGCACCCCCCGCTCACTGCACCCCACGCTCACCGCACCCCCATGCTCACCGCACCCCAAGCTCAACGCACCAAACGCTCACCGCACCAAACGCTCACCGCACCCCATGCTCACCGCATCCCACTCTCACCGCACCCCACGCACACCGCACCCCCCGCTCACCGCACCCCAAGCTCACCGCATCCCACTCTCACCGCACCCCATGCTCACCGCACCCCATGCTCACTGCATCCCACTCTCACCGCACCCCATGCTCACCGCACCCCCCGCTCACCGTACCCCAAGCTCACCGCACCCCCCGCTCACCGCACCCCAAGCTCACCGCACCCCACGCTCACCGCACCCCCCTGCTCACCGCACCCCAAGCTCACCGTACCCCAAGCTCACCGCACCCCAAGCTCACCCCACCCCAAGCTCACCACACCCCCCGCTCACCGCACCCCACGCTCACCGCACCCCAAGCTCACCGCACCCCAAGCTCACCGCACCCCACTCTCACCGCATCCCACTCTCACCGCACCCCACGCTCACCGCACCCCACGCTCACCGCACCCCGCTGCTCACCGAACCAAACGCTCACCGCACCCCACACTCACCGCACCCCACGCTCCACCGCACCCCCACGCTCACCGCACCTCATTCTCACCCGCACCCCACGCTTACCGCACCCCCCATTATCACCGCATCCCACTCTCACCGCACCCCACGCACACCGCACCCCACGCTCACCGCACCCCACGCTCACCGCACCCCCAAGCTCACTGCACCCAAAGCTCACCGCACCCCAAGCTCACCGCACCCCACGCTCACCGCACCCCACGCTCACCACACCCCATGCTCACCGCACCCCACGCTCATCGCACTCCACACTCACCGCACCCCCCGCTCACTGCACCCACGCTCACCGCACCCCCATGCTCACCGCACCCCAAGCTCAACGCACCAAACGCTCACCGCACCAAACGCTCACCGCACCCCATGCTCACCGCATCCCACTCTCACCGCACCCCACGCACACCGCACCCCCCGCTCACCGCACCCCAAGCTCACCGCATCCCACTCTCACCGCACCCCATGCTCACCGCACCCATGCTCACCGCATCCCACTCTCACCGCACCCCATGCTCACCGCACCCCCGCTCACCGTACCCCAAGCTCACCGCACCCCCCGCTCACCGCACCCCAAGCTCACCGCACCCCACGCTCACCGCACCCCCCTGCTCACCGCACCCCAAGCTCACCGTACCCCAAGCTCACCGCACCCCAAGCTCACCCCACCCCAAGCTCACGCACCCCCCGCTCACCGCACCCCACGCTCACCGCACACCCAAGCTCACCGCACCCCAAGCTCACCGCACCCCACTCTCACCGCATCCCACTCTCACCGCACCCCACGCTCACCGCACCCCACGCTCACCGCACCCCGCTGCTCACCGAACCAAACGCTCACCGCACCCCACACTCACCGCACCCCACGCTCACCGCACCCCCACGCTCACCGCACCCCATTCTCACCGCACCCCACGCTCACCGAACCCCACCGCTCACCGCACCTCATTCTCACCGCACCCCACGCTCATCGCACTCCACGCTCACCGCACCCCACACTCACCGCACCCCTGCTCACCGCACCCCAAGCTCACCGGATCCCATGCTCACCGCACCCCACACTCACTGCACTCCCCGCCTCACCGCACCCCACACTCACCGCACCCCAAGCTCAACGCACCCAACGCTCACCGCACCAAACGCTAACCGCACCTCAAGCTCACCGCACCCCACTCTCACCGCATCCCACTCTCACCGCACCCCACTCTCACCGCACCCCATGCTCACCGCACCCCACGCTCACCGCACCCCGCCGCTCATCGCACCCCACTCTCACCGCCACCCCACGCACACCGCACCCCACGCTCACCGCACCCCACGCTCACCGCACCCCAAGCTCACTGCACCCAAAGCTCACCGCACCCCAAGCTCACCGCACCCCAAGCTCACCGCACCCCACGCTCACCACACCCCATGCTCACCGCACCCCACGCTCATCGCACTCCACATTCACCGCACCCCCCGCTCACTGCACCCCACGCTCACGCACCCCCCATGCTCACCGCACCCCAAGCTCAACGCACCAAACGCTCACCACACCAAACGCTCACCGCACCCCATGCTCACCGCATCCCACTCTCACCGCACCCCACGCACACCGCACCCCCCCGCTCACCGCACCCCCAGCTCACCGCATCCACTCTCACCGACCCCATGCTCACCGCACCCCATGCTCACCGATCCCACTATCACCGCACCCCATGCTCAACCGCACCCCCCCGCTCAACCGTACCCCCAAGTCACCGCACCCCCAGCTCACGCACCCCAAGCTCACCGCACCCCCCCGCTCACCGCACCCCACGCTCACCGCACCCAAGCTCACCGCACCCCAAGCTCACCGAAAACCCACTCTCACGCCATCCCACTCTCACGCACCCCACGCTCACCGCACCCCACGCTCACCGCACCCCGCTGCTCACCGAACCAAACGCTCACCGTACCCCACATCACCGCACCCCACGCTCACGCACCCCCACGCTCACCGCACCCCATTCTCACCGCACCCCACGCTCACCGAACCCCCACGCTCACCGCACCTCATTCTCACCGCACACCACGCTCATCGACTCCACGCTCACCGCACCCCACACCTCACCGCACCCCCCTGCTCACCGCACCCCAAAGTCACCGGATCCCATGCTCACCGCACCCCCACACTCACTGCACTCCCCGCTCACCGCACCCCACACTCACCGCACCCCAAGCTCAACGCACCAAACGCTCACCGCACCAAACGCTAACCGCACCTCAAGCTCCCACCCCACTCTCACGCATCCACATCTCACCGCACCCCACTTCACCGCACCCCATGCTCACGCACCCCACGCTCACCGCACCCGCCGGCTCATCGCACCCCACTCTCACCGCCACCCCACGCACAC